>NC_141383.1:20714945-20944141 GCF_017979445.1 Akebia trifoliata
AGCTTAACATGTGATATGCAAAATTGATAACGAGAATGAAACAACTTTGGACTATCATTGGTATTAATAAACTTCCAATTATATCATTTGACTGGTTTATTTACCGTTTTTCATTATAGTCAGCTCATAATCCAAAATGTAATATTTGATTGGTAATGCAGAAGAAGAGCATGAGCCATTGAATTCCTTACCTGGATGACAAAGGCCTCAAGGCTATTCTCTGTACCATCTGAATCATATCTTCCCAGATAGGGATCATCTACACCTTGAATTGATGACATCTCATACACTTTTAAAGATGAGATGAATGTCTCCCATAAAGGGGAAACAATAACTGCAGTGATATACAAACAACATCAGCCAGGTATATTTGAAAAATTGAGAAAAATGACAAAGGCTGAATCTAGAAACTGTGTGGGATGGGAGGATTGTCCTTGTTCAGTAAAAGGACTTGCCGGAGAACTCTGCTTCTGTAAGACTTGGGAAATTCTGAACAAACTGGTTCAAACACTTCAATACCTGATTTTGGAAAATTAAGAATCTCAAACGCTACAAGAATCTGTCTATTATACGTTCATGATCCAAGCTATATCCACATACTGATGAGAAGTGTCTACATATCAAACCATAAAAACTACCTCCATTCTGATGCTCCAATCTTCGGGATCCTCGGATTGCACTGGAGGTTGTAAGATAGTGGAGAACAGTCCCATCCATGATTTAAGCATTGGCATCATTAATGCACTAGTTTCTGTCTGGACAAAGAGATATTAGCTCAATTTCATTTTGAAATGCACTAAATCAAAAAGAAAACCAAAATTATGGCCCAATAAAATAATCTCAGAAACAGATTTCACGCACCATACCTTATATACACCGCGCATTGCTCCCAGCATTGAAGTACATGAGTGAACTATTGAAATAGCTTTTGTACATAAAGTTTTATCATAGACCTGCACAATTAAGAGCAGAAAATGAACACATATGGTACACAGGTCAAAGGTTTTAATAGGAGGCTATCTTTCTTATATTTTTCAGCAAATGTCACAAGTCTTGTACAGAGGTAGACATAAAACTGTTTACCGACTATCACAGGTGGAATTTAGTTAACAGCATAATCACAAATATTTCTCTCAAGAATCCATTGCAAGTGAATATCTTGGGAATGCTGAAGATATTTTGTTTTTA
The DNA here is from genome assembly GCF_017979445.1 of Akebia trifoliata. Lineage (NCBI taxonomy): Eukaryota > Viridiplantae > Streptophyta > Magnoliopsida > Ranunculales > Lardizabalaceae > Akebia > Akebia trifoliata. The sequence continues at coordinate 20,716,134 of NC_141383.1, forward strand.
TTTGTTTGTTTCTTGGAAACTATATTATTTTGAAAAAAAAAATGAAACTTACAAACACCAAAACCTGACAAAATTTTATGAATGTTTCTCCGGGAAATTAGGAAGTACAAAATTGTGTGAAGTGCCTCCTATTTTTGAAGTTTTTACCTTATGTAAAAACATGCAGTAGGGATTGTCAAAGGATCGGGGTGGATTCGGTACCAATCCCATAAGGATCAGATTTGAGGCTGATCCAATAATTATTGGATCAGGTTGTTATCGTATCTCAATATTAAGATCCAGATCCGATCCATTAACATTTGGATCGGGCCAAACCTGATTTTATATAAAAAAAAATATAAATAAACTTTATATATCTCAACAAATATATAATATAATTTATACAATTTCTGACATATTATCGGATCGGGTCCTTATTGGATCAAGACATGGTTGATCCAGATCCAATAAGATATTAGATTGAAACCTTCTCTAATCGGATCCTTATCGGAATCCAAAACATTGATCCAAACCCGAAATTATCAGATCGGATTTCGGGTCTGATCCGATCCATTGACAGCCCTGGCAAGCAGGATAACCATTAATCATTTTAATTATAAACTTCATGCAAATTAACCTGGGGCGATGATACGATTGTATGCAAGCAAGGGAACAAAACTGGCACTAATGCTGGCACCGATTTATCGTCTAAATCACCAGAGAGAAGAGCAAAGCATCTTAGAGCTCCACGAACTGCACAAACAGAGAAATGGCTTAACTGTAGTATCTGCAGCTAATATGTCAAAATTCACTGACCGGTCAACTCTACCAACTGAAAAAATTTCTTAAACAAGTTGAGCGAGTCAACATAAAGCTTCCAAATTATCGTTCAAAGCACCATTTGAACTCCTGTATGATTTCTCTAAAAACCTTCGCTCGGATGGTTGATAACCTCAAATGTGGGAAAACCAAACAAGCCAATGAACAACTGTTTTACAGTACATGCTCCATCGAAGCAGAAAACAGAATCAACTCGTGCAATTTTCAGCTTAATAAGCAAAAAAATGTCTCCTTCAAGGCATCAAAAACAATATGATGAGCAATGCATAGGCCCCACTAAGAACCAATTAAAGATTTTACCTCCAGTCATATTGGTCTGATCACTAATTAGCTTCAAGAGAACTGGCAACAATTCAGGCCAATCCTCGGGCCAATCATAGTGTGCAATGGATGCTACAGCCATGCCAACTGCTGTGCAGATTTTTCCATGAGGATCATCCAATGATAGGAGGAGAAATTTACGAATGACTGCCTGACATTGTAGTTTCGATACATAAGTGATGTGATCATAGAAAGAATATGAAAGGAAGAAAGAACAGAAATGGTTGCATTTGAAACAAGAAACCGAAATGCGCATAGAAAATAAAATCTAATTTTATTTTGAAGAGAAGTACAGATAACCAAAGAAGACAACTATAAGTTTCAAGGCATCAAATTTAAAGCCCATAGAAAAAAAAATGATTTGAAAAGAAAATGGAGAAATTTAATAGAATATAACTAAATAAGAAAAGAAGTAAAGATAGAGAACAATGTAAAACTTTAAAAGAAAATCTACAGTTCCTGCACTACCAAAAACAGAGAGAGAAATCTGTTTAAGAGGCACTTAATGTTTCGTCCCGTCTCAACCTAAATTAGAGTGTTCTTCCAAAACATTCCGAAACGGCACGAAACTTTGAACCATGATGGCAATCGTCATTCGAATTATGCCATGAGTTAATTGTCATCCGAAGAAAAAAACAAAATCGAAACTTTCGGGATTTTCGAGGACGTTAAATAGAGCTCAAGGACATTAATTGCAGATGCCCTAGATTATCGAAAAGACCTTTTCTTCAATTGGAACAACTGGATGTTGGAAATTCTCTTCGTCTTCCTGCCAGTGTTTTTTTATGAACTGCTTTAGAAGGACTGCAGCTAGGTGAAAAATGTTAAAAGTCTTACAAGACAAAAGAATCTCTTTGCATATGATATATATATGTAGACAGCAGTCAAGCATATTAAAAGGAAAAGAAAATAAAGATGATATAAAAAGAAGCAAAAGTGACAAAAGGATATCTGGCGCAATCCTAATGGAAGCTCCTTATTTACTGCAACCTTTGATAATGCACCTCCAAAACCTTCATGACAATAAAAAATCCCTCAGTTGGTATTAGTTTTGTTGTTGTAATCAAGAATGCAACTTTTAGTAGGAAAAAAGAACATAGGAATATAAATGAAGATACAAACTATCATAATGTTCATTTTTTTTCCTACTGAGCTTGCAATTAATAATGATCATCGTCACTAGTATTGGGACAGTAAGAAGCATGCAGATTAGAGACTCCAAATGCCATAAACTAATGAGAGAAAGCTAGGAATGTGTACCATACAATAGAGGGAAGACGGTCCAACAGAAGAAGTGGATAGAGGAATTTCAATGTGCACAAACAAGATAAATGCACAATTGAAGCAAACATGAAACAATTTACAACTCAGTTTTTTTTTTTCAATTTTGATAGATATAATTCATAATGTAAAATAGCATTGATGATGATAGATACAATGGTTGCTATTACCAAAAAGGGGGAAAAGAACGAAGGTTAAGAAAAAAAAAACAGAATACAATTCACAAGTTTAACAAGTATCAATAGTGCAACTGTAATAAGAAGCAAAAGTAATATTCAGAGAAAGAACATGGGAAAAAACCAGTAGCAACTTCCTCCCCAATTTTCCCAGCTTAGCCACATATTAAGTACCTCTCAAAGTCAATATTGCCAGTGTATAAGATTCTATCGAGTTTGAAATTTATGGGGAAGTTTGGCTTCTTTTGTTTTTAACCCTACAACATTCCCTCTTCCAAGAAAACGGTTTTTAGCTTCATATCCTTAAAAAAATCCACTTTTCAAGGACAATGCAGCTTCAAAAATGAACTCGTCCTTATTATGTCTCCAAGCCAAACAACACCTGAGCTTGTATAACATATATACTTTCCAATTGTGGGTTATTTTTTTTTATAAGCAAAACATCCCTATCTCCCTCAAAATCATTGTCTATCTTTAAAAAAGAGAAGGATTTGGAATTATTAATTCAGTTAGTGATATTGCACCACACTAGGTGTCTCCAGGTCGAGCTTTGGTTGTCAGAGATGGAAATCGAGGAAAAATAAATTGGAGGAAAAGAGGATAGGTCATTCTACTTTTGATTGGGTCAGAGCCAATGTGTTTCTGCTTAAGGCCATCAAGTTCTAGATGGCGTCTTGATTGCTAATGAATGCATTGACTGTGCGACGAGGTCAAATAACCTGCGTATTATTTGCAAAATGAATCTTGAAGAAAGCCCACCATCATGCCACCAAAATTTCTCTTCAATTTGCTGGCTGACACCTTGGCGTTTTTGGATGCTTCCTTGGAGCAAGTTAGATCTTTTATAAATTTGTCTCTGGTCTAAGTCGTTTGACCATTAACCTTGCCAAAAGCAAGGCATTTGAGATTAGGAATCTAGCCGACATTTCTTGGCCTTGATCCTTGGGTATGAAGATGAGTTTGTTTTGTCATCTTACCTTTGTTTGCCTCTTGGATTGTATAAGATCAAAGGCATCTGGAACCCGGTCATTGAGAGAGTAGGTAAATGCCTCGGGCCACAACATTCTAGGTTCCTAACCAAATGCAGGATATAGACTCTTATCAAAAGCATCATATCTAACATACAAGTGTACTTCCTACCCCTTTTAGTATTCCTAGAAGTGTAGCAATCCAACTAGATAGGATGCTTCATAATTTCATGTGGAACAATATAGAGAGAGCTAGAAACATCTTGTGAGGTGGAAATCTACACTTCTAAGAAGTATGAGGGTCTAGGATTTGAAAATTGAGAATCGTGAACTTAGCGCCACTTGGAAAATGGTTGCGGAAGTTTGGTATAAATCATGAAAGCCTTTGGAAGAGAGTCATTGACCCAATATACAGGCATGGAATGAGAAAGCAAGATCATCGTGCGGGCATAAGATATGGAAGGCCATCCTAAAGGTTCTTCCAAGATTTTGAAAGAAGATCGCTTCTAGAATGGGGAGAGGGAACAAGGACCAGTTCTAGGAGGATTGTTGGTAGATTCTCCTCCCCCAAATCTCATTCCTCAAATTTTTATTGCATATCTTCTTACAAAAATCTTCCTATCTAGAATTTCATGGTTAAAGTGAGAGGAGAAATTTCATGGGACTTCAATTTCAATATAAATATCGATGGCTAGGAAGTCAAGTCCATTTATAGCTTGGTAAATTGTTTATTTTTTATTTCCATCTCACCTCTTAAGGAATATCGTTGAGTAAGGTTGCACAATCGGGGGTCTATTGATGGTTATGGAAAGAACATGATAGTCATGTGTTTGGAGAGAAGGAGCGTGAATGGCATAATGTAATTTTCAATATCCTAAGTCTCATGGTTTTTTGTGCAAGTAATTTGAGGGTTTTAATGGTCTGTTCTTCGAAAATTCTCTTTTTATTAGGGAGATAGTTTGCATTAAGAGGTCTTAGATTTGGGTCTTCAATTACATTCTTCGTGGTTTGTTTCTTTTAGCTTGTTTGTTTCTTTCTTTCCTTTCTCTCTATATGAAGTAAGTCTCCTCATTCTCCACTTACACATTTCTCAGTGTTCCCCATTCAGCTTATAGAGGTACATAGTTTCGAAAGTTTTCTCTTCTTCCCTTGATCTAGAGCATATAAAGCTCAAGAATTAAAGAAAGTTTAAGCCAATTACAATTGTAACAGAGCATCTCACAGTGATTCCACCCAAGCTCAATCCAAAGCACAAATGATTCATCTAAATTCAAATTCCCATTAAAAAGAAAAACAAATATTTACTTGAAAACCTTAGCTAACTAAGAAGATCAAACGCGATCCAATAAACAAAAATCAATATTACATCAAAAACTACAACATTTGCAAATTTTTATCTAACCTGGTTGCAAAGACGCTTGATCCAACGATGCTTCAGCAAAAGATCGGATCTCGTGATTCGTGTCCAAAGTTGCAGACAAGCAATTAAGCAGCCACTGCTGATCTTGATCGACTGAATTCGCCATGAAATTAAAACCCTAATTACGCATCTGCGAAGTAGAAGTACAGTTTAGAATTTTTTTGGTTTTCTTTATCTACGTTTCCCGCCCTCTTTGGATGAGTATTTTAAGGGCGAAATCAAATGGGGTGCTTTGAATTTGGGGTTTATATAGAGAGAATGAGAGTGGCAGAGATGAGTTGCTTTTTTGGCGCTCTATTGAAGGGAGTGGCATCCGATGTCCTAGGGTTTAGTAAAGTTATAACGTGTGCATCGTTTTAACTTGCGCATGTTGTGCGCAACGCCTTAACCTGCGCCCCTTCACTTATGCCCGTACGGCTGGTGTGTTATGGAAAATTTAGGGGTGTCAATAGGAACCCATTTAACCGAAACTAGAGCTTATAGGGTCGATCTAGATCCGTTTTGTCGAACTATTTGAGAACCAAAATCAATATGAATCGAGAATTGATACTCCTTAGAGGTTAAATTTTGACGGTTCTGATTCCATCAATGGAAAATTATAATCAAGAGTCAAGGAAATTAAGGGCCTGTTTGGATACCAGGAGCAGAACTACTCTTCCAAAGAACAGAAGCTGAAGTACTCTATGGAGGAGTTGGAAAAGTAATTCTGTGCAGAAATGACGTTTGGCAATCAACTCTATGAAGTACTGGTAGAAGTACTTTTGTGCTGGAAGTCTGTTTGGGAACCATACTGACTTCTCATGACTTCTAGAAAAAAGACCAGAATACCCTTATATTATACCAGTTACTGTTTTTTATCTTTTAATGTCATAATATGCTTTCAAACTATACTGTTTTTGACATTTTAACTATAAATATTAATATAATATAATATAATAAATATTAATATAATATAATATAATATTTTAAATATTAAATATTAATATAATATGTTTAAATCCATTATACTTAAATTTTAAAAAAAAATTTGACTGACTGTTTTTGACATAATATGACATAATATTTATAAAAAAAAATTGACAAACTGTCTTTTAGTGTCATAATATGCCTTCAAACTATATTGTTTTTTATATTTTAACTATAAATATTAATATAATATAAGATAATAAATATTATTATAATATAATATAATATTTTAAATTTTAAATATTAATATAATGTGTTTAAATCCATTATACTCAAAATTTAAAAAAAAAAATTGACAGACTGTCTTTTAGTGTCATAATATGCCTTCAAACTATATTATTTTTGACATTTTAACTATAAATATTAATATAATATAATATAATAAATATTAATATAATATAATATAATATTTTAAATATTAAATATTAATATAATGTGTTTAACTATAAATATTAATATAATATAATATAATAATTTAAATATTAAATATTAATATAATGTGTTTAAATCCATTATACTCAAAATTAAAAAAAAATAATTTAATATTAATAAATGTTTCTTTTGTTTGATTTAAGGGCAAATGAATTAGAAATATTTTCATAGAAAATTAATAAAGTTAGGGGTATTTTGGTAAAACGAACCGTTAGATTTTGACTCCCCGCAAGAAGAGTTTTGAGAAATAGGTTTTCTTGACTTCTTCATAAAGAGTAATTTCTTGCTCTTGCGCGGAGTAACTCTTCGAGGGAGTAGTTCATACAAACGCATCCAAACGACTTCTAACTCCTCGCAAGAGTCAGAAGTAGCCAAGGAGTCCTATCCAAACGCCTACTAACAGATCTCGTTCTGGTTTTGATTCCTTTTAGAAATTGACCCGTTGACATCACAAGTATAGGTATCTTATTTGGACTTTTCAAGTGTTGTTGTCTAACGACGACGACGATGAATGGTTTGTTAATAAGTGATAACAATCCATTCCATTTGATAATAAATTTGAACATTATAATTTTTTACTATCTTACAACAAATGGTGATGATGATGCAATTTCTTGTCTTTGTAGATGAGTTTGTTATCAAATTCCACGAGTTCCCAAGGTTTTCAGTTCGGAATGTAGAATTTGATTCTCAATTTTGACATCATTTTATTTTTATTGATTTTATATAATAGTCGACTATATTACATTTTTTCAAAATAATAGTGGGACAAAAGTCCAAAAATACATGTCCATAATAGAAAGTTGTGAATATTATAAGGTAATGGTTGTTAGTTGTCTACTTTTAGAAGTAAGACGAAGGAAGATGAAAATAGTGACAAAATCAACGAGAATAGGTACCGAAAATGTCAAAAGGACAAGTAACAAAAGGTAAGCGACGAGGATCCTAAATGGGATTTTTTATACCTCAAATATAAATGCGACCAGATAAGGTTAATAATGCTCTAAATCCTTGTCACACAGGGGACCAAATTAGATAGGCAAACCAAGATTTTTGTGTGATTTAAAGATCAACGAAGGAGGTGATTTGCAATATGAATTCCCATCATCGAGATCCACAAATGGGTGAATAAATCTCTATCAAGCCTTCCCCAGATTCACTCTCTACATCTTATATTTATATTGATACACCAAGTAAAGTTGTTTTCCACAAACCCGGGATTAATCAACCCAGAGTCACTACTTTCCTTCAATCCCCTAGTGGATGAATGACTCACTTCATCTATTCAATTTGGAGTGAGTAGGAGCTAAGATGACACGTCGGGTATAAAAGTCACGCCCTTTTAATTTGGAGAGATTTTTTTTCCACACCAACTTTGCCAACACCACCCTGAGATGTGTGCTAATGCTTGGTGATTTTAGGGGTGCAACTTTGTTTGACTTGTGTCTAAATCGGAATCGAACCAACATAAGTTAATTCCACTAAATAAGAACTAGAATCAAACCGCAATAATAATAGATTGAACCAACCCAAACCATACTGAGTTCAGTTTGGTTCGGTTATATGGATTGTCAATATTTGATAAACCTAATTGAAAAGAACACATCTTTAATGAAAATAAATAAATAATAAGCATAAAATTTTATACAATAAATCATTAATCTATTTATAAGAAAATCATTAATTTATCTATAAAAATATCCTTAATCTATTTCTTAATCCTAAAATAATTCGTAATGAGATTTTCAATTTGTTTTCAAATTGATGGGTTTTCCATTTTCTTAACCCGGAATCAAATCGCAACTTATTCCAAACCGGCCTAAAGGTATTGATTTGATTATGAACGGTTTGAACTGGACCAGGTTGTACCCATAAGCAATATACATCATGGTTTTTAAACTTGTCCGAAACCGAGACATATTGCCCGAGTTAACTAGATATCAAAATCCAACGAGACCAATTCACAAAGTGTTTTGAGACAACCGCATATCGTGAGATAAGAGAGTGGTCTCGAACGATATTTTCCAATATCTCGAGCAATATGAATGAGACAGCGCAAAAAATATTTAACTTGTGAGTTAAATGAGACGTATCAGATGAGATTTTGAAAATCTTGTCCAAGTTAATCGAGACAAATAAATTAAAGTCTCAACCCTTTATTATTTCATTCTCAAGTCGATTTTTTTTTATTTTATATTTTTTTAGATTCATAATTTAATAGGAATCATTTCTGAATTTTTTCAGAAATTTTCAGATTTTTTAAATGGTTAAAAACCATTGTCTCAATTAACAACTCGAACGAGATATGTCGTCCGAGTCAACTGGGTACTGGAGCTGAACGAGGCGAGACGGGATACCGAGTTTAAAAACCACGATATACATATGAATTGGTGTGGTGTTAGCAAAAGTTGGTGTGACCATCTCTTAATTTCCGTATCTGTCTCCGGGTGAGGAGTGAGGTCATGTTCATTGGCGGGAGAAAAAAAAAGAGAGAAACTCAAACTTGCAGAGGAGATTGTGGTAAGTTCTTCCTAGCAGATTATCGTTTAAACTTTGATTCCGTTTGTGATTTTCTATCAAATAGAGTCCAAACGATCCATTTCATTCTCCAATTTTATTTTATTTCTTCTGTGGTTTACGGTGAAGCTTTGATTTTGTGAAACCTAACTCTGATTACGGATCAAACTCATTACATCCCAGTATAAATGGAAGGAACCCAAAGTGAGGAAATTTTCGCTTTGTTAAATCTGAACCCTCAGCTCTTCATCAATGAAGTTCTCAACACAGTTGACGACGTGGTCGATGGAGCATTCGAGTTCTACGAACTGTATGTCTCTCTCTCTCTCTCTCATTGTTTCATTTAGTTTAATCTTTGTTTCTAATTGAAACCCAATTTTATCTGTGCAATTTCAATAATGGGTTTACAGGAAGGCGTGGATGCTTTTGGGTGACATCGGTCAAGATGGGTCAGATGAATTAAGCAAGGTAAATTTATTAACAATAATCACCAATCTGTTGTAGGATTTAATTTATCTCAAATGTGTCAATTTGATGTTTTGAAGCTTTTGAAAGGTATTCATAAGACATTATATGGAAAGTTAGGGATGGAATTGCATTTAGGGTTTAGATTTAACTCAGAGAGATGTGTCAATTTGATGTTTTGAAGCTTTTGAAAGGTACCCATAAGACTTGCTATTTTTGCATGCTTTTTTGAGTTTCCACTCCTCGAGATGAACTTCAAACCTTGATGATGGTGATGATCTTGATCCAGAAGCTTTTCTTTAGCTCTTGTTTGGCTTAGATCAAGGAGAGAAGGTAGAAGAAAGAAGTCCCGGTGTAGTGCCTGCCAAAGATCCTCTGAAGATTTACTTAGCAAAAACAATGGTGATCAAGAGAAAACAAGGAATTTAGATGAAAAAGGTGATGAGTAGTGAATTTGTAGAGGTGGTTTCTCTTAAGAGTGAGTAAGAGATGATTTTTCAACCCTCTCTTAGCCTTTGCGAGGGGGTTTTATAGTCCAGACTCTAGGACAAGTGTCACCACACAGTTGGTCAAGGTGTAATGCCAAGTCAGATTTTCGTAAACTCTTTACTTTAAATCCTCTTTTCACTTTTCAGTGGTTTCTTAGGTAGTTTTTGTTGTTATGGGTTTTCCCGTTTACTCCACTCTCTATTTTTCCCTTTTACTTGGTTTTCTGGTATTTCTCCTTATCCTTTTGAGTCTTCTCTTTCATTTTTCTTCTGTTTGATCCCTTCTTTAGTTCATCTTCCAATTTATGCCTTGGCTTGCTTTTCAATACTCAGATTTTTTTTTAGGACTTGTAGCACCTTAGGCTGTTATTACTCTAGCTTGCCAAATGACTCCGTCTCATTTGCCCCAGAGCTGGTTTTGATCAATCCCTACATTGGGCCTTCCTTAGGTTTGACTTTAACAGAATTGTTTGAGCGTTCCAAGTGACCTTGGTACTTATGATTTATTCGGATTTATCCTTCTCAGAGTCACACGATTTTGTTTCAAATGACTTTGGTGCATTGTTATTACCCAGACTTGCCTTTCTTAGAGTCACATGAGTGTGTTTTAAATGACCTCGGTGTTAACCACGTGGTGTGAGTGCAAATCGCTACCTCAGTATTGTTCACATTTTATAGTTTTGTTTTATATTTAAAAATTGTCACATATATGATATTTTCTTTGTTAATGGTGCTTTGTTCACTTGAACCCAAATTTTGGGATAAGGCTTTAGTGATGATGATAATGATTGCTAATGTGGATTTAGAACTTTTGTTAATGTCAAGTAGAGGCCTAGAGAATTATGTAAGGAGTATTAGAAAATAAAGTAATGGCTTAAATCAGAGAATCAATTTTCATATATAACTTCTGATTTTGTTAATGGGTTGGGTTCAAGGGCCATATACAAAATCAAACATTGTGCCAAACATTTTTCCATATATGAGTTAGAAGTTTCGGAATGGACTGATTTTTAGTGAGAATGATCTCCTCCCTAGTTTACAAGTTGAAGAATCGTGGACTGTCCAATTTTTGTAAACCACTTTTGATGGGGTTAGAAGTTTTAGAATGGGCTGATTTTTGGCGAGGATGATCTCTACGGTGTAGAGATCATCCTCACAAAAAATCAGCCCGGAACGTCCAATTTTTGTAAACCACTTTTGATGGGGTTAGAAGTGTTAGAATGGGCTGATTTTTGGCGAGGATGATCTCTACGGCATAGAGATCATCCTCGCCAAAAATCAGCCCATTCTAAAACTTCTAACCCATATATTGAAAAATGTTTGGTTTTGTATATGTTGTTAGTTTGACCAAAAAATCCGTAAACTGTTGAAACATCCATATTTTGTAATTTGCTGCGAATTTACTTGTTTGTGCCTTTTTATTTGTTTATAATTGTATGTGTCCTAATCATAATCAAGGTACTTCCCCAACCAAAAAATATCTTCATTTTACATCATATTTTTAAGTGTGGCACCAATTGTGAGGCCCCGTTGTTCATGCTTTAGGTTCTAGACACAAAACCACTTAGTAATATATACATTTAGTAGATTGATTATGCCATGTTCCATGTCCCCCCATGTGATGTTTCTTGATTTTGCATGTTATACTTGTTGATTCTTTGTGGTTTGCTTTCCCAGGGTGTTTCTTCTGTTCGTAACATACTTCAAGAAGGTTTGGACAAACGAATGGGTATGTGGGAGAAGTATTGCCTACAGCATTGTTTTGTTGTTCCCGAAGGTTTCTCATTGCCTAAATCTGTAAGTTACATAGCTTAATGAATGTGAATAAAAGGTTTGCCATTGGTTGTAAGAACATTCTTTGTATTATAATTATATTCATTTCATCTCACTCTAAATAGTGTGCTCATGGCATATGTTTATTGTATTGTTCTAGTTGGAACTCTATTCTTTCTTTCTTTTCTCCATTCTTTCCTTTTTTTTTTCCCTTAGATCTTTATTATATCATATTTTACTGAATTCGAACACTTTAATTTGATGATGCAGATTTTATAAGTGCTTAAAAAGCTGATGTTACATTTAAGTATCACATGATTTTGGAATTTATTGCGGGGTCACAGAGTTTTTGAAAATTTGTTGCGCTGATCTTTCATGATATTCAACCGGTTAGCTGTCACAATGCCTCAAAATGCCCCTAATTAGGACCTTGTATGGCACATAAACATTACATCGAGACTCAATGGTCCCAATGAGGTGAAAGCAACACGTTAGTGATCCTAATATAAGGTTCTTTCTATAGACATTAGCCCCTAAGCAGGGATGTTCCACCCTGAACCTCCATAACCATTTTCTGAGCAAAGCCACATTCATTTCTTTCAACTTTCAAGTAGCTAAATCCCCTTGATCACCAGGCTTACAAATGACTTCCTCTTTACTGTATGGACCTTGCAATTTTAAAGCCTATTTCCCCAAAGAAAATCTCCAGTTATCTTATCCAATTTCATCGTCACCACAATTCCAGGAATTGTGTTAGGAGATAAAAGGTAATTCGGATGCTAGCAATTGTACTTTTTATCAAGGTTAGCTTCCTTCATTTAGAGAGATACTCTCCTTTCCACAAACATGACCTCCAGGCAATCCTTTCTATATCTGGACCTCATATAAATCTACCTCAATATGATGCCCTAAGGAAAAGACCCAAATATGAAGAGGCTAGAGTATCAAGGAAACATCCCAATATGCCTACCAAGATATCAGAGTGAGGAATTGATCCAACACCCAAGAACTTTGTCTTGTTCATGTTAATGGTGAGACCTGAGACCAATTAAAGCGCCCTTGAAAAATCTAGCTCAATGATAGATCTTGGGACTGGTTTATCTTTGGAGCAAGCTAAGCAAGGATTTTAAAGGAATTTTCTTTGAGAAATTTGTGTTCAAGTGGAATTCCTTGTGTGCTTTGTAGCTGGTCTAGGGGTTTGGGTTTGTTTTTGGGTTGTTTTCTTGTATTTTCTTTCTTCTTTCCTTGTCTTCTTCTCTTGTTTTTGGGGGCTACCTCAGCCTCTTTTTTTTTTTCTTTTCCTTCTCTAATTCTAATAAGTTTTTTATACTAATATATATGGGGGGCGTTCGGAGGCCCTAAAGAGAGCCAAACATTTTTTCAATGTATGGGTTAGAGGTTTTGGAATGGGCTGATTTTTTGCAAGGATGATCTCTATGATGAGGAGATCATCCTCACCAAAAATCAGCCCATTCCGAAACTTCTAAACCCATCAAAAGTTGTTTACAAAAATTGGACGTTCCACGATTCTTCAACTTGTAAACTAGGGTTAGAAGTTTCGGAATGAGCTGATTTTTGGTGAGGATGATCTCTTCACCATAGAGAAAGAATCTTCTTCTATAATTGTGTTGATCTTGTTTGGAGGCATGTGGGTTTGCACAAGGTGGTGGCAGACCTTGTTTTATCTGATAGATGAGAATCTATCCGAGTTATATGATAAAGCTAATTCATATTTAACAATTTTTTCCTGAGATATGATTCCATGGATTTGGTTTGCTCAGCAATTTTAACTTTTCAAGATGTTTTTCTAAGTATAAAATATCGTTGTTTTGACCAATCAAATTATAAGTGGTGATATTTGTTATTGGTCAAAGCCATGTATAGATGATTAGTAAATGAAGAGCTTGGTCGTTATCGGAAAATGAGATGAATTAGTTTATGATTCTCCTTTTGTAATTTTAATCGTGCATATAAAATATTTAATAGACAGTATTTGTTCTCGGTATGATGTTCTATATAACTAGGCTATTAATCTTGATTTGCCTATTATTACCGAGATAATACTATTATGTTATGATTAATATTTCAAGATTTGATATATTTATGATCCTGAGAGGACACATGTCATAGTCTTTAGGTGGGAAAAATATGTATCCACACTTAACATCATATATCTCAAAAAATCTTAGTTGACAGGTAATAGGATTTTTGAAGGTCAACCTTACAAACCACCTTGACACCCCTTCTTTGATTGTTGCATCAATACAGTCATTGGCAATCAGGATCCCATCCAAAATTTGACTACACTCAAAAGGTCAATTAGAGAATTCATTTCGAGTGATTCCGAAGGGAAGCTTAAAATGTTACATGTTTTCTTGTGAAAGTGGAGGTTTAGGGAGTCATAAATTTCTCGGCTATGGAACATGGATCTTTTGTGCAAGTGTTTGTGGGATTTCAAGAAGAGGATATTAGGCATTTTGGTTGGGAAAATGTTATGACCCTAGATTGGATATCTATCCTGCTTACATTTCTTGGGGACATATGTAGTATGTGCAAAGCCACTTGGGCCTTCAATACCAAATCGGCAAGAGATATTGAGTCCATTTCTGGGAAAATCTCTAGTGCAGTGAATCTGCCATTAGACATGCTTTTCCTCCTCTTTATTCCCTATGGAATAGGAAGGATCGGCCAGTAAAGGACTTCATTTCCTATACCAGGGAGAATGTGCTGGGATTTTGGTCTTAGAAGGAATTTGACTGATTGGGAAATATACCAAATTACCAACCTCCTAATTCACGTTGATATTTTTCGTATCTCCCTCTTGGCTTGTGATGATAGAGTGAGTTTAGGAATCAAATGAATCCTTCGTCCACTCTTTCTACACCTTGTCGACCTCCTACTTTCAATCCACTATCTCGGGTGGGCTATAGTCCCTTCCAAAGTTTCTTTCTTTGCTTAGTTGGCTTCCCTAGATAAAATCCTCACTACAGATTACTTGATTAATCGAGTGAATAATTGTTGATTTTTCGAACATTGGAATTACCTAGATCAGTGCTGGATCTCTTTAGTAATTGGCATGCTTATGCTTTAACTTTTAGAGGAGAGCACATTTGTAACTTATTACCTTTTGCAATCGTGTGGGGTCTTTGGAAAGAAAGAAACACGAGGGTCTTTGAAGGAATGATGAGCATTTTCACTATATTATCATCAACATCAAAGTTGATTTACAGATGGTCAAGCCGAATATCAAGTGCAATCTGTTACTCTTTAAGAATTTTATTTTCATGGGGCTCACATAGTTATTTGGGAAACATAATGCTATTTTATGCTTTCTTGTTCTTGTTTACTATGGTAAGTCTTCTCGACCTCCTTATATCAATTAATCCTCTTATTACATATAGAATCATGAAGGTTGTTTTCTTTCTTCTTTTTTTCCCAGCAGGGTACGTCCAGTGACAGTTTGATGGGTCAAGATGCACTCTCTGATCCAGAGCTGGACAACCAGTTAGATTCCTTGAGGGAGAAGCTTTCTGTGGTAATAAGCACCCCCTGATCTCTAAACAATTTATATAATTTGTTTTTTGTTTTTTTAATAAGTAAAAAATTATTAGAACGAAAAAGGAGAAAAAAAAGGCTGAGGTATCGTTTGTTCGTTTTTCCCCACTTTCCCGTAAGGTAATTTTCTGTGAGAATTTAAGTGGTTACCTTTAGGTTGGAAAGGAGTCCAGTGAGATGCAAAGAGAGCTACATGCATGGAAGAAGCAGTCGACTTTAAGCAATAGTTTTGCCGAGTCTGTTACCGAGGCATTACAACTATTTGAACAGAATTCTGTCCATGACAGATTCCAAGGTAGTTTCTGGTAGCCATTAAATTCTGTATCCTATTGTTAAAGTACCTGTTTTTACAATGAAAGTGTTCACAAATTATATGATTTTGTACTAAAATAGCTTAGGTTGTGAATGATAAATAGATCTCTACAAGTTTCATTATATCGATTTTTGGTTGATGATTTGATGAAACATGCAAGCTAATACTCCTCTTTAAACAAAGTACAAGAAGTCTTGGGCATAGAGGGATTAAGGCCATTGAGGTGCTGCACTAAAACGATGATGTGGCAATGACATGGGACCAATACAGTGTGGATAAAATATTTACATCTAAAATGGAGGTATTTGATGCATATATGGCACCCATTTGAAAATATTTGGGTTACATAGCTCCCACGTTACCTGCAAAAGAGTAAGAACTACTTTTTTGGTTTTTCTTAGAAAATAAATTGATTTCGTGCTCTGGCTCCTCCACCATTCATAATGGACATAACTAAGTATTCCTACAAATGGATCTTTGTTGTTCAGCTTAAGAAACATATTAAACTCATTCTCCATCAGAAAATTAGAAACTAAACTTTGCAGCATACATTTTATTATTATTATTATTATTAAGCAAGTTAGTGGTTAGTAATTAGTGGGTGAAGGTGGGTTTTGAACCCAGATTGTGGTATCAACACTCACGGACTTTAACCAACTTAGAAAGCTGGCAGCTTCAATAGCCTACATTATGATTATTAAAAATGTTAAATGCTTATTTGAAGCTATACCTTCTTTTATGTTTCCCACTATATTCTACCAAGATCATAATTACTACATTGGCTTTCCTAAACCCTGACTGAATTCCTGTGCCTTTGATTCTTCTATGTTTTTGGGCATGTACTTGTAACTAAGATTCATAAGAACATTGTTATCGCTAAACCCCAAGCCACACACGGAAAACCTGTTATCAAACTCAATCTCCCCTAAGAGTCAATTGGTTAATTCCAACAACTTAAACCCCAAGAGTGTGAAAAGCAAGTGTAAGAAACAATAAAGATTTTAGAGAAACAAGATATAACTACAACACAAGATATATGTGGTTCACCCACAATGGGGCTACATCCATGGGCAAGCCAACAAGTAAAAATCTACTAAATCAAGAAGGAGGTTATAGGAATGGAGGTCAATACTCACTTCCAACACTCTGGTGAAACCCACCAAGCTCTCTAGTTGTCATAATCCCGTGACGACAATGCGATGACACACTCAACCACCTTGAGCTTCTGGTTTTTTACAAGAGAAGAACAACATACATTGAGAGATTCTAATGTTTTCTCACTCTCTACAAGAGAGAAAAACACCTTTAGATAGACCCCCTTTTATGGACAATAACAACTATCTATGAACCCCCTTTTGTTTTAAGCTGATGAAAATGCATTCTAGAATACCCATCAACACCGAAAAGTATGTGGTGATTTTATATTACCAAACCCAACAACACTATAAAATTCATACTAGTTGTGAAGTGTGTTGTAGATTTCCAAAGGAAAATTTAATACAAAGCACCAGGACCCAAGATTGGTTTAATTTTGTTAGCTAGTTCGTGAATAATGAGCGAAATATTCTGTTTGTTGAGGTATACAAACAAACTTCATTCAGTCTGAGAGAGGTGACCGAGTCACGTATTAGCTATTGAAAAGCAATTTACGATTGTAGGAATTGATTGGATTCGTTTATATTTTGCCTTGACATATTATTTGCTATTTACACGTGTATTCTACACCAGGAGCAATACTTAAACCTCAATGATTTGTGCAGTATTTGTTGCCCGTGAAAAAATCGCTAAATAGAACAATAATTCTACATTTGATTAAATAGAAGTAGCGAATTTCATACTAATATGCAACATTTTTTGCATAAATAATCTCTAAATAGATTGTTTGATGTATGCAGAAATGGCAAAAACAGCAGCTGAATTCCGTGCAAAAATGGAGAAGCTGAAGATCAAAAGAATGGCAGAATTTGAACGCCGTAGAGCAGAGATGATATACGATCCAAACAAAAACCAGTCCTTGATGCATTGTACCAAAGGTTTTTTTTTTCTTCCTTAAAATTATTCTTTTACTTTTCAAAAACATCAAAAATGATGTTTGTAACTTTTGTTTTGTAGGTCTCAATGATGTAGACCCAAAAGATCTTCATGAATTTTTAGCCGAGTTGAAGAAAATGTGAATGTTGTACTTCGTATCCTCTATTGTATAGTTTTACGTGATTTTTGCTAATAGTGTATCGTGCTATTGCTAGCTATGTATGATAGTTGGATCTAAACCATACTTGTGATGCTATGTATTGGAGGTCGACATTGCCATGTCTTATTAAGGACTAAACTGTTGTCTCTTATGCTGTATTAATTCTCTTACATATCTGATTTTGGGGATGGTACTGCAAATACAGGAAAAAAAAATGGAGCCATAGTATTAGAAATCTGCTTGGAATGTGTCTAACACCATGTGCATTCATGTGATGTTGATATTGGTTCTAGAGCATGTACATGTCGACTCATCCATTGTACACTACGATGTGATGTTTTGAGGAGAGTACGGAGTACCTGGTTAATTGCATAATAATTTACTTCTTTAGCGAATCAACCACAAACAATGACAACAACAACAACAAAGCCTTATCCCAAAGATTTGGATTCGGCTAATGAATCTTGTTCTTCTGTCCCACTCCCTCCAAAGCCGAGTCTTCTGTTATTGATAGTGAGTTCATATCTCCATTAATAATGATGACGACAACAACAACAACAAAACCTTATCCCAAATATTTGGGTAGGGTTAAATGAATTTTGTTCTTTCATTCCACTCTCTCGAAAGTCAAGTCTTCTATTATTATTGACAGTGAGTTCATATCTCCGTTATCATTCTTTTGGGTCTTTCTCTTACTCATTAAGGGCATTCAACTTGAATATTTTTTCTAATTGGCGTTGGGGCTGTAATCAATCTTTTGAGCATGCCCAAACCATCTTTTCTTTATGAAGTCTCATTTGTTATTTTCAATCAAATATGTATTTACAGCGTATAGTAAAACACGAGGTTTAAGTAAATTCTCATCCATACTATTTTGTTTTAATTTCACAATTACTATTTTTAAAAATTGGGCTTTTATTTTTTGATATGTTCTATCTTTTTGAGAGTTTTGGTTGGTTCAATAAAGTTTCTCATATTTGTTGAACTCTGAGTAGAATTAGGTTGTCTTTGGTCAATGAAGCCTATGTATGATGATGCATAGGTTTGATGATGCGTCGGGTTTGGTCAACTAAATTGACATTTGACACATATTATTAATGTGTTTGGATTGGGAGAAATGGAGAGACGTAAAGAGAAAATAAATGAATTTCTTTTTATTTCTCTTGTTTGGATTGTTAAGTGGGGGAGAGAAGAGAAAATAATTGGAGAGAAAAAAAAAATGAATTTTTTCTCTCTCCAAAAGTGGAAAGAAGAGGAGAGAAATCCTTTTAAAATATTTTATAATTTTAACTTTGCCCTTAGATTTCTTTTAAGCTATTTTAAAATTTCAAAATCACCTCAAGTTCTCTCCTGTCAATTCAAACGTAATGGAGAGAAATTGAGTTTCTCTTCTCTCCACTTCTTTCAATTCAACTAAATCTAAATCTCAACATATGTCCCTTCACATGAAAATGACTATATTTAACTGATGTAGCATTGTCCATTTACATCATCTCATACATCTCATCAATCTATTAGTACACATGTTTGATGATGATGCAAAGATACTTAAAAGGATCAGAGTCGATAAGTCAGTCGAGAATCAAGATTAAATAAAATAGAAAAATGATTAATAAAGAGATCCCTCTTACATCATTTATAGACCTAAAAGGAGATTTATGATCATGGGAGTCTCTTAATAAGAGAACTCTTCTTTGTTCAAAAAGAAAAAAAACAAAAAACAAAAAAAACATAATCAGATGGTCTTGAATAGCATCTAAAATGACTGAAAATATAATAAAAAATAGCAAAACATCATCACATCATAAGCTGAGGATGATTGGTAGTCAAAATTGCATCATATCTCATTTGTTCATTCCAGTTGCATCCTTCACAGCATCAACTGCTCCTTGTGCCTTCTCCATCATTTGCTGACCAGCCTATCCACAATTATTCCAAAAAAAATCACTAACAGAAAAAATAAGAAAATGATATTGCCACACCAATATATTTTTTTATAACACATATAATTATATTCCAAATAAGGACACACACAGACCACTCAAATGTATTATGGTGGAAGGTTAAAAAATATTGGTGTGGTGTTGAAGAAAAGGTTGGTGTGGTAATATCAGCTTGAGAAAGTTATTTGTCCAATTGATATGGTCAGGAATAAATGAAAGAAAAAAAAAGGTTTTCAATTGATGTTCAAGATCATTCAATTGGTTTTAATTTTCGTCTTTAAAAATAAAAAAAAAATATTTTTTTTATTAATTTTATTTTGAACCTCTTGGCATGATTCCTTGGCAGACTGGGCAGCATTGGATGCCTTGTCCACCATCTGATCCGTCTTAACCTGTAAAACATCAACCCATCATCAACATCATACGTACATACATACATACATACATAGAAAATCAATATTAACTTCAACATGATGATGCACATTGCACCACATCATGTACTGCCCATGTGATAATACATCATGCATCATGAACCATTCCATTTGAAAGCTCACCTCAGCTTGGCCCTTGGCTTGACCAGCTTTGTAACCCATGCTTTGAGAGTTACCAGACATCTTTGTTTTTCTCTTTTTGATTCTTCAAACACAAAAGCAAAGCAAATCAAATTCTCTCTCTCTCTTTCTCTGATTCTGCAAAGCCAAGCCATACGAGGTGAATTTATAGTCTTTGTTAATAACCCGTTTGGTTGGCACGTATCATGGTGATTCATATAAGTTCTGCCACGTGTCATCTTGTGGTGCGGCGTAGTGTAGGATTTTCTAGCAGTTTGACGAGGAACCATTGAGCAACTCGTTCAATAGTCAGACGTTGTACCCATTTTATAGGGATTGATTATAGCCCTTTGGATATTTTATCCTGACCGTTCAATATGTTGACTGATTCTTAGATTTTCCATTTTACAAGGATCACAGTTATTGATGGTCATAATCAACTAGTTAGGTGAGGTACATTGATCTGGATGACCTGAAAAATTGAACGGTTGAGATAGAAAAATAATACAGATGTTCTATAGGTATTCTTGGGATCCATTTTTGGGGAATCCCTACAGAATATCTTTACACCGGAGTCGGTGGTTGGACACACAGCCTCCAATGTTGTTCGGGGTTAGAAATTTCCTATTGGATCTTCTTTCTCTTTAATCCTGGTCAAACCCTTATCCCGACAAATTGAAATTTGCTAAACAAATCATGTTCCTTTATTCCACTTAGTTAAGAGTCGAGTCCGAGCCCGCTTCAAATTTTGAAGAAACCCTCCTTGTTACAAGACAAGTAGCATTTTAAATTTATTTCACGCCGCAAAATTTTTGCTAAATTTTGAAATACCTCCTTGAAAATGCCACGTGTAGTCCAATGGAGTGGGTTTCTTCAAGATTTTGAAGCTGACTGTCCGCTTCAAAGTTTTTTTTTTTTTTTCGTTTAGTGTCATATTCTTTTATGATTTAGAACTGCCCGTAAACTCTATGATCTCGACAAATGATGAGTTGAACCCAAGTTCATTTTTAATGAGATAAGTAATTTGACTCTACTAGGAATTGAACTCAAATTCATGACATCATCACTCATAGACTTTATTGACTAAGCTAGCTTGCACTTACTATAGGGTTGCAACTTGGGCTGGCGAAACCCAAAGTCAATGGGTTGAACCTAACCTTGGGTTAGGGCTTGTAAAAGAAAAAAAAAGAAGATTGAATTAAGTCGGATTAGGTTCAGACAAATTTATCGATCAAGTTGTACGATTTACCCGAACACAAATTTAATATGATTATAATTTAAAAATATTTTCAAATATCTTTTTTTTTTCTCATTCACAATCCACGTTTCTAACTAATTAGTTATTAATCATCATCTTCTTTTTTATATATTATTTTTTTTTTTGGAAAATAATTACAAATTTTATAATTTTTTATATACCATTTATCTTTATATAAGCTCTTATCATTACTAAATTTTCTAGTATTGACGAGGAATTTTTTTTTAAGAGTAATCGGGGGTTGAGGCACCCCCTGACCAGAATATATAGAAAAGAGAAAAAAGAGTTACAATCTCACATAGGGGAACCCAGAGGCATCCTCCCTTACAATGGAATTCATCTTAAACGAAAGATCAGAAGCGAAAATAATTCTAGTTTCTTGAGTAGTTAATAATGAAGCAAGTTTGTCCACAAGCCTGTTTGCTTATTTAAAAGTGAATTTGAAGTGAATGTTTCCATATGTAGAGCATAGGGCCCAAATTTTGTTTGCTAAGAGCTTGACTCTCCATGGGCGACGAAATTTCTTATTAAGGATTTGAATAGTTAGCAATGAGTCGGCTTCCACTATGAGTGGCTACGGGTCCAATGATTTAGCTAATCGAATACCCTCCAAGATTGCTTTGAGTTCATGTCAGAGGACTGATTTACCTATAGAACATTCCGCAAGAGCACTCGCTACCTCCCCTTTAGAATTGCGGATAATAGTCCCTTGCCCACCAACATCCCCTCTAAAAGAGTCGTCAGAATTCAGCTTCCACTGGCCAGCCTCGGGAGCCATCCATTTACAAACTAAGGTGAAAGGAGTATTAAGCTTCATTGAGATACCCCAATTATCTAAAAAGTCTCTATTATGCTGCACATCCAAATCCAAAAGCCCTTGGTTGTCAAACCTATCTTTGATGTCACTTTCAATTACTTTAAACAACATAATGGGATTTGAGAAGGCATTTTGGAAGATTCTTCTACATCTTTCTCTCCAAAGATAGTGTAGGTAAGCACAAAAGATAGTTTTCTTGATGGTATCAATGGATGATCGTCCTCTAAATTTGTCGCACACCCATTGAAGTTATGAGTTCTAATCTCCGACCGATCTTATATAATTCATTTTATGGAGAATTCTGCCCCAAAGCTCCTTAGCAAACCCACATCCCATGAACAGCTGGTCATCATTTTCCTCTGCTACTCTACAAAAGTGGCAAATCAATTATTTTATGATACCTCTTTGCATAAGCCTACTTTGGGTTTTAATGCCTCCACTTATAACCTGCTATGCAATGAAGCAATGCCTTTGGATACCTTGGTTGTTTCATAAAATTTGCGCCCATTGTTTATCTATTCCTTGAGGAAGAAGGCCTTGATATGTTGATTTGATTGAAAAATCTCCTTTGGTGGATGGAGTCCAAATCATCTTATTTGAGTCCTCTCTATCGACTATCACGATTCTAGCTTCCTTCCATATCCGATCCATAGATCTAGGAACGGAAGGGGGAATCATCCATGAACCATCATTCAAGAAGGAACCCACTCTAGCCTATAGGTTTAGCCGTGAACTATAAAGTAATTCTTGAGGGAATAAATTCCTCAATATGCCTTGAGGGTGCCAAGAGTCGTGTCAGAGAAGAATGGAGGAGCTATCACCCATGCTATATGTTATCATTGTTACAACTTTTTCCCTAGCACCGAGGATTTTCCTCCACACCCAAGTGGAATTGGCAGGGCGGTCAAGAGTCCAAAAATGCTTGTCCTTAGTTCTGCTGTACATGATCCACCCAAAGGTAATCTTTTTTAATTGCAATGTCCTAAACTTGTTTAAATATGACTTATCTATTCCAAGTTTCAATGTCTTTGATCCCTAAGCCATTTTTTCTTTTCAGCTTGCACACTTTATCCCAACCGACAAGATGCAATTTAGATTGTAAGGAGGGGCCAGCCCATAAGAACCTAACACATATTTTCCCAATCTTCTTAGATACCTTTTTTGGAAGAATAAAGCAGTTTGCCCAGAACACATGCATGCTTTGGAACACTGACCTAATAAGCTCTAGTCTACCAGCCATGGATAGAAATCGACCCTTTCAAGCTTGAATCCGAAAGGTTATCTTCTCTATCAATTGGTCACAACTTCATTCTTGAGCTTTGTGGAGATGAGAGGAACTCCTAGGTATTTAATTGATAATTCCTCTTTTTTGAAGTTTTGAGTGCCTAGGATCCTGTTTAAATTGTCCAAACTCAGTCCTGTACTGATAAGCTTACTTTTGTAGATGTTAACTTGAAGGTCGGAGAGCCTTTTGAACTTGGTAAGAACTATATTAAGGGTTTGAGCTGAGCTTGTATTTCCTTTGAAGAATGTCATTAAGTCATCTGTGAAGCATAAGTGGGAAACTTCAGGATTTTTACAATTATTTAACAATTTGTAGTTCCCATCCCTAACTTCTATACCTAAAAACCCAGAGAAAAAATTTATAAGAACCACAAAGAGGTAGGGGGATGAGGGGTCCTCTTGTCTCAGACCCTTCTTTCTCTAAATAAAACCTTTAAGGCATCCATTCAAACTAACAGAATACCTAGTTGTGAAAATACAAGTTAACACCCATTTAATAAACATAAGGGGGAATTTGAAGCTATGTAAACAAGTGATAATAGCACTCCACTTAACACTATCATAGGCCTTTCTAAGGTCTATTTTAGCCACACATTTAGGGGTTTGATGGGATATGTTGAAGTTTTTTAAGACTTCATGGGAAAGGAGGTTATCAACGATTTTATGCCCCTTTATGAAAGTTGATTGGTTTCGACAAACAAGCTTATGAACTATAGTTCTAAGCCTTTTAGCTATGATTTTAGCAATGCACTTGTAAATGGTATTATAACAAGATATATCCCTAAAATCTTCCATGGAATTAAGAGACTTTGTTTTGGGAACAAGGGTAATGGTTATTGAGTTGATTTCCTTGATGATGCTCCCACTTCTAAAGAAGCTTCTAATTGCTTTGCATACATCTCCCCCGATAATCTCCCAAGACTTTTGGAAGAATAGGGATGTAAACCCATTTGGCCTAGGAGCCTTGTCGCCATCCAAACCTCCCATACAGCTTTCTTAATCTCATCATCGTCTATGTTCCTAGTCAAGGACACTTCCTTTACAGACAACTGTTTCCCCATATTGAACAATTCATCTGGGATTATTTCGTCATGCACTTCACTTCCAGCACCTAGCATCTTCCAGAAATAGCTCAGCACTTCCTCTTTTATATCTTTTTCATCTTTAGTAAATGATCCATCAATCCTCTGCAGCTTAGTTATAGAATTCCTGGCCTTTCTAACTCTTAAAGATTGATGAAAAAAGGATGAGTTTTGGTCCCCAGGCTTCAACCATTGAACACAAGATTTTTATCTTGCATTAGCTTCATCAATCCTTGCAAATTTGCTATACTCTTTTCTGACATCTTTTTATCTTCTAATGAGAGTGAGGTCAATAGGAGCTTTTTGAATTTCTAATTGGATTAAGTCTATGGATTTTTTGAGCTTATTAACCTTTCATTTTGGGAGCCCAACTTTGAGCTTACTCCATAATTTGAGATGGGCTTTTGCACTTTTGAGTTTCATCACAAGTTGGAATAAGGGATTGCCTCTAATCTGTACACACCAAGCCTACTTAATAACCTCTTGGAACTCCTCTCTATCAGTCTAGTGATTGAAGAATTTGAACGGCTTGGTTCCCCGACTTTTCTTAATCTACGTATCAATTAGCATGGGACAATGGTCAGAGATTCCACTTGGAATGGACACCGTCTCAGAAGAGTTGAAAAATCTGGTCCACTCTGGGTTCACCATTACTCTGTCTAACTTGGACATAATCCTCCTATCTTCTTGGTTATTGCACCATGATAACTTGCATCCCCTTGCTCTTAGATCAACTACACCTCCTCTCCACATGGCCTCACAAGCTTCCTTAACAACAGCCTTGTTAACTCTCCTCCCTCCAATCTTCTCACTAGCCAACAATATTGCATTAAAGTCCCCCAATAGAACCCAAGGTAGGGTACATCTTGCAGCCATAGTTTCAATGTCTCTCCACAGGAGTCTCCTTTCACCCATATCATTCAAACTATAAACAACTGATATTACTAAAACATTTTCCCCCACTGGTTCCATAAGAAGGTGGATGACCTGATCAGACTTGTAAATACACTTAACTTGTACTTGGGTAGTCTTATATAACCCATATTTTCCGTTAAAAGCTTCACTATTGTTTACTACAAACTCCCATATTGGTTTGATCTTGGTTAGGACAAATTTTTTGTTAACACTCCTAACCTTAGTTTCCAAAATACCAAATAAAGTACATTTCTCTTTGTTAATCAACTTTTTATTTATTTCCAACTACTTGAAAGGGTCATTGAGCCCTCTTATATTCCAAGCTCCAAAAATCATTGGGAACCCTCAAGTGGCCCCATTTCCCTCACCCCTCAAAAACCTTTAGTGTTGTTAGCTGGAGCAGCATCCTTACCTAAGGTCAATTTTTTTCCTTCCGCCCATTTTTTTGTAAAAGTTCTTTTTCATCCACATAGAGGGTTTTGTGGGTAAAAGGGATTCCTACACTAGCTATGTTTCCTACTGTGTTGGGACTATTAACCCTGTTAAGAGGCCTATTATCCTCATTATTTGCCTGAGTGCAAGTTATTGGGGTTGTAGGAACTCCTTCTTTATTACCAAAGTCATCTACTGTATTTAAGGTTCAAATCTATTACCTGTGGTATTAAATTTTTTTTCCATCTGTTGAGTTTGTCTCTTTTTAGCCCTTTTCTTAGCTGCCTTGCTCTGACTTGAGCCAACTTGTGTAACTATGGTGGCATTTGATAATAGAGGTGCTCAAACTTTGGGATTATTATGTGAATCAACATTATCCTCAATAAAGGGTTGATGAGTCACTTGAATAGCTTGAGAATTGATGTGGCCTGAAGTTTGTCCTTCCTCCCTGGTAGTAGTGTTGTAGTCGAATTCTACCCCTATAATAATCATTTTACCCTTATTTTCCCCTGCTCCATGTTCCAATCCCTTTTATTGGTTTTGTGTACTATCATAGCTACTGGCTGGTTCCTGCTTTTAACTGCCCAAACCTTTTTCATCACGTTTACGCATTTGGAAGATAAATGCCTAAAGACCTTACAGGTTGAACATTTTGGGGGCATCCAATCCACCTCGACAGTAACCTCGACAACTCTACCTTCTCCCATGTTGATGAGGAGACTTTTAGGGATCTCATTCTCTGTTGAGACTTCAACATACACTTTAACATAGGCAAGCCTCTTTCTTTCTTTCGTGGCTTGTCAAGGTAAAAGGGTTTACCCACCCCACTAGGAAGACAACCCAAGCTTTTATAGTCCAGTATTTCTTAGGAACTCGAAATAATTTGATCCAAAAAGGCACAAAGGTTGTCTCTCTTTTATCCAACTCAATAAATTTCTTCCAAGCTTTTACAAGGAGAAACTTCACTCCCATATACCACGGTCCATCTTCTAAGGCCTTTGTCTTGTCTTCATCTTCATTAAACTTGAAGAGGAAAACTTTATTATCATTCGAGAAAACCTCAAAAGTCCCCTTAAGTTTCAAAGCCTAGAGAGAGTTGGTTTTTACTAAGTGGAAAATGGAGCTTTTGATTCAGAAAATGCCCCACCAAGGTTCCCTCCTAGTCTATTATGCCTTCTTCTTCTATAGCCTTTGGGCAATTAATGAAGGTCTTGCCCTCCTTCACTTCCAGAGGCAAGAATTCTAGCTTAGACTCCCATCTAGATGAAGGACGACCACCAACAATGTTAGCCTAGGTTTTAACTCCTCTATCTAGCCTTTCACGTCTCAGCTCAGTAGTTAACTTACCTCTTGCGTGTAAATCTGTATTAGATGCTGGGGCTGGGTAAGGTAAAACGTCGAACACCTTGTCCCCAACACAAATTTGAACCTCTCCTTCTACCAACTCTCTAAATTTCTGAGGAGACACTCCATTAGCATTTGGAGGTAACCCTTTGAATAGAGAAACGTTGTCCATATTCCTCCCTAAGGGAGAGGGGGGATGACGAGCTACAAGAACACCAATTGCTCCTCTCTCAAAGTTATTAAGCATAGGATTTGGGGGATCAGTTGTTGGAATTATTATATTTATTATTATCTATTTTCATTATCAAAATTATTTTGTAGTCTTTTCACATATACAAATTTTATATAAATACTGGATTGTAATTTGTTCAAAACATTAATGATAAAATTAGAAACCATGCTAGTGGCCTGGCATTGGTTACCAACATCAAATATGATGGGTCATTGAACATCCTGTCAAAATTTAAGTGGTATTCACTTAATACTAGAATTCTACGATGGGTAGAAAATCTAGTATCCTCTTTTATAAATAGGTAGTCGTCCCCCCCTCTCTACACACAGATTATTCTATTATTGAGATAGAGGTTCCCTTCACCAAAAGTGTAGGCAGAGTTGAGGTAGTGCACCTATTCTTCGTAGATCAAGATCAACGTATTCTTCATGGATAATCGAAAAAGTGAATCCAGGTATTTTACAATTATTATTTCAATTTCGATTATTCTATTATTTGTTCAAGATCAAATTCTAGATCCATATCTACTAGATAATTAAGCAACGGAAGCTTGATGCTACTAGAGTTACTGATTTATAAGATTTCTTAAATATGATCAAAACAGTGGGAGTGAAAAGCGAAAGAAGATTATATTTGAAGAGAAACGTAGTGATCCACCAATATGCTTTATTCCACAATCTTTACCTCATTTGGTGGCATCACCTGTTCGTACAGTCATTGTAGAAGATGCAGCAATCCAACCAGAACTCAATCCTCAAGCAGTGGTGATTCCAGTTCCACAACCAATTATTCCCATTAAGAAATCTACTTAAGAACACATTCCCGCTATTACACATGATTATAAGGTGTATTTTCAAGAGGAGATGTTATCAAAGGTAATGTAGATGATCATTTAACATTCATAGAAGCAATGAACTCAAATGAATTTCAATTATGGTAGGAAGTAATGAAAGAAGAATTAAGATCTATAGAAAAAAATGAAGTATGAGAACTAACGACGCTTCCAGAAGGTTATAAAATAATAGAATGAAAATGAGTTTTTAAAACTAAAGGAAATTCAGAAGGTAAGGTCGAGAAGTTTAAAGTAAGGCTTGTAGCAAAGGATTTCAAACAAAAGTCAGGTATTAACTTCAATGAAACTTATTCTTCAATTTTTTCTAAAGATTTACTAAAGATCATCTTGACGATAGTGGCACACTATGATTTAGATTTATATCAGATGGATGTAAAAACTACTTTTCTGAATGGTGAACTGGATGAGGAAATTTACATAAAAAAATCTAATGGTTTTAAAGTTGATAAAAGAGAACATTTTGTTTACAAGCTGAAAAGATCAATTTATGGGTTAAAACAAGCATCAAGACAGTGATACTTGAAATTTGATCAAGTGGTGACCGGATACGAATTTAAAAAAAATATCATCGATAAGTGCATATATCTCAAAATGAGTGGGAGTCGATTCATCATTCTTGTACTTTATGTTGATGATATATTACTGACAAGCAATGATGTTCATCTCTTGTGTGATATAAAGTCTTTTTTGTTAGAAAGTTTTGATATAAAATATATGGGGGATGCTCAATATGTTCTAGGGATTAAAATTCACAAAGATGGACAAGTTGAGTTTTTGGATTTGTCACAGAAGGCATACGTTGAAAAGGTACTCAAAAGATTTGGTATGGATAAATGTGCTCCTAGTGAGGCTCCTATGGTAAAAGAAGATGTATTCAGCTAAAATCAGTGTCCCAAGAACAAGTTTGAGAAGATGGAGGTCGATGCATTAGAATATACCTCGGTAGTCGGTAGTCTTACATATACAATGATTTGCATCCGACCCGATATCAGTTACATCGTTGGTATGCTTGGGAGATATCAACAAACTCCGGTATTGCTCATTGGAGAGCAGTAAAGAAAGTACTTCGGTATTTGTAAAGAACAAAAGATTTTATGTTAGTATACAGAAGATCGAATGAGCTTCAAGTTGTTAGTTATTCTGATGCAGATCATGCTGGATGTCGTGATAGCTTGAAGTCTACTTCTGGTTATATTTTCATGCTTGGGCATGAAGCAATCTCATGGAAAAGTTCAAAATAGACTATTCTGATAGATTTGACCATGTATTCAGAGTTTATTGGATGTTATGAAGCAATTCGCTAAGCAGATTGGTTGAAGAATTTCATCGGTGAATTAAAGATTGTGGATTCCAATGATAGACATATTGTTATTTATTGTGATAACAAGATTGCTACTGATTTTGCAAAGAATGAAAGAGTAACCAGAAGAAACAAACACATCGAAATAAAATACCTTTTAGTATGTGAAAAGGTTCATGAAGGATTGATCGAGATTACCAAGATATATTCTAGCAATATGAAATCTGACCCTCTCACAAAATGACTCCCACCAAAGATTTTCAAGAAACATGTGACTCGTATGAGAGTTATCATATCATTTGTTCATGTTATTTAAGTGTTGAGTTTATTTTATGTTTGTTTTGATACTCTTGATAGACTATTTATTTTTTGCTTAAAGAAATTGATTATGACTAGTCATTATATGCACTATTATGTACACATGTTATCTTTGCCTGTGAATAGATGTACTCGTAAAGTGTTGAAGAAATGCTTAGACTAGACGTGACTTGACATCATGTTGATGAAGGCTTCATTCTAGATAGAAACGTGATGGAATATCACATAGCTAGTTGTTAGTAAGATATTAGAATGACATACGATGAGTATGAAGCTAGACACCTAAGGAATGTACATACAGACTACATTGATGAGTGTACATTGCCCTAATACCACAAAGAAAGTTCACGTAAAGGTAAACTCCTAAATTTATTGATGGTACTAGTTTTGAGACCATGAAATTGTCTTAGAGCCGACAAATGAGCATTTTGTTACATCCATGATCCATCATTAGTGATATCTTTGAATGAAGGTGATAGTTAAAGATTATCTGAATTATTTTGAACAATTATTTTTCAAAAGAGTACACTCGATTATTCAAAAAGTAACAATCCAGAGAGTCGTTTTAAATAAAAGATATATATAAAGGCTAAGTGGGAGATTATTGGAATTATTATATTTATTGTCTATTTTCATTATCAAAATTATTTTATGGCCTTTTCACATATACAAATTTTATATAAATAGTAGATTGTAATTTTGTTCAAAACATTAAAGATAAAATTGGAAATCATGCTAGTGGTCTAACATTGGTTACCAACATCAAATATGATGGGTTAGTGAACATCCTATCAAAATTTAAGTGGTATTCACCTAATACTATAATTCTATGATGGGTAGAAAATCTAGTATCCTCTTTTATAAATAGGTGGTCGTCCCCTCCCCCCCTCTCTACACATATTATTCTATTATTGAGATAGAGGTTTCCATCACCAAAAGTGTAAGCAGAGTTGGGGTAATACACATATTCTTCGCTGATCAAGATCAACATATTCTTCACGGATAATCGAAAAAGCGAATCCAGGTTTTTTACAATTATTATTTCGATTTCGATTATTCTATTGTTTGTTCAAGATCAAATCCTAGATCCATGTCTACTATGTTTACAGTTTTTTTTACAAACATCAGCTGGAGGCTTCCCGAAGTGATTCCTTTCTCCGAAGTGAATGCTTTTAACTCAGTCCAGTTAGCATATCTTCTCCTAATCAAGAATCTCCTGCCCCAATAAGTTCGATGTCGTCTGCTACATCCGCCCATGAAAGTATAGGGCTACTTCTTGTGGTCATCTCCTAGCTCAGTCCAAACTACTATTGCTTGTCGTGGTCATCTCTGTTGAATGAGTTAATTCGTTGACTAACGGTAATTTCGTATTAATGAGGAATGAACAAACCAAACCAAATGGGTTGGGCTCGGGTTGAGCATTTCATATCTAAGATTGGATTGAGCGCAAGAGTGGATTGGGTGTGAATTGATCCCCAACCCACCCAAGTTGTAGCCTTAAACTACTACTATTGTATCTCATTTGGCTATCCTTAATAAAATTAATAATAATAATAATAAAATCTACCTAGAAGAACTTCTCATAAACTCTATGCTAGCGACAAATGCCAAATCAAACACTTGCGAATAACATTTTTACTAAAAATTGATTTTCTTGTAAGTTTTCTAGTAACAAGCTTTCACGGAAATCAATTTTCTATCAACTAGTCCTAATAAAATGCTTGTATTTGATTAAACATTAGACCTAAGAAAATGTCAAAAAAGAGTAGGTTTTGAGTTTGGGTTGAAGGTTATTGTCATTTTCTTAGAGAAAAAGATTTTTTCATGAAATATGCAAGGAGACACCCAAAAATCACAACTTCCTTTCTCATACAACCATAGATAATTAGAAATTAAAAGAGTAAATCTGGATTTCGATGGACCACTGTAAGTCACTCTTTTACTTAAGAATACATTAATTTCATTTATGGAGAATGATATTACCAGCATCAATCAAGGGTGGAGTTTGGATTTTGTCAATGTGGGGGCCAAAGAGATGGATTTTTCTTTTTTACCATTATTAATTTGTTATCAGTCTTAGTAGAATAAAAATTCTCATATTTTTAAAATTTTTGTTGTGGGGGCAAGTACCCCCAATTGCCACCGTTGTATACCCGCCCTTGACCTTGATAGTCCATAGGCCCAAGGTCCCAAGTTATCAGATAGCCCGTGCTTATTCTTATGGTCTAGATTATTGGTGCTCACACTTCGTGATGATAATACTTAAAATAGGAATCATTGCATCAAGCTTAACATATATATTATTGATATCATCCAAGGCTTCATGGGGATGTTAGTAATCTCACAACTTATATTTTTTAAAAATACCAATGAAAAATAATTATTACTTTTTTTTTGATAACCAGGTATCCTTGTAGATAGTGGTTCGTGTTTGTATCTAGGCTTTGCCTATTCCATAGACCATGGCCTTGTAGATAGTGGTTCATGCTTGTTTGGGTTGTTAAGTGGGGAGAGGAGAAAAGAATTGAAGAGAAAAAAAAGTGAATTTTCTTTCTCTTCAAAAGTAGAAAGAAACCCTTTTAAAATATTTTATAATTCCAACTCTACCCTTAGATCTCTTTTAAGATATTTTAAAATTTCAAAATTGTCTCAAGTTCTCTCCTGTCAATCCAAACATGGTGGAGAGAAATTGAATTTCTCTTCTCTCCACTTCTCCCAATTCAAACATAGCCTAAATCTCAATGTTTGTCCCTTCACATAAAATTGACTATATTTAACTGTGGAATATGTGTTTGATGATGATGATGCAAAGAAACGTTTTAGAAGAAATTTTGAGAGTTAAAGTAGCCATTTAGAGCATATCGTAATGTACTAGAGGATTAGAGTCGATAAGCAAGTAGAGAATCAAGATTAAATAAAATATAAAAATGATTAATAAAGATATCCTTCTTACATCATTAATAGACCTAAAAGGAGATTTATGATCATAGGAGTCTCTTAAAAGGAGAAGTCTTCTTTGTTCAAAACCAAAACAAAAAAACATAAATCAGATGGCCTTGAAGAGCATCTAAAATGACCGAAAATATTATAAAAAATAGCAAAACATCATCACATCATAAGCTGAGGATGATTGGTAGTCAAAATTGCATCATATCTCATTTGTTCATTCCAGTTGCATCCTTCACAGCATCAACTGCTCCTTGTGCCTTCTCCATCATTTGCTGACCAGCCTATCCACAATTATTCCAAAAAAAATCACTAACAGAAAAAAATAAGAAAATGATATTGCCACACCAATATATTTTTTTATAACACACAGACCCTCAAATTAAAAAAAAGAAAAAAAGAAGGTTTTCAATTGATGGTCAAGAATCAAGATCATCCAATTGGTTTTAATTTTGGTCTTTAAAAAAAAAAAGAATTTTTTTATTAATTTTATTTTGAACCTCTTGACATGATTCCTTGGCAGACTGGGCAGCATTGGATGCCTTGTCCACCATCTGATCCGTCTTAACCTGTAAAACAACAACCCATCATCAACATCATACATAGAAAATCAATATTAACTATAACATGATGATGCACAGTGCACCACATCATGTACTGCCCATGTGATAATACATCATGCATCATGAACCATTCCATTTGAAAGCTCACCTCAGCTTGGCCCTTGGCTTGACCAGCTTTGTAACCCATGCTTTGAGAGTTACCAGACATCTTTGTTTTTCTCTTTTTGATTCTTCAAACACAAAAGCAAAGCAAATCAAATTCTCTCTTTCTCTTTCTCTACCTCTGATTCTGCAAAGCCAAGTCGTACGAGGTGAATTTATAGTCTTTGTTAATGACCCGTTTGATTGACACGTATTATGGTGATTCATATAAGTTCTGCCACGTGTCATCTTGTGGTGCGGCGTAGTGTAGGATTTTCTAGCCGTTTGACAAGGAACCATTGAGCTACTCGTTCTACCCATTTTATAGGGATTGATTATAGTCCTTTGGATATTTTATCCTGACCGTTCAATATGTTGACTGATTCTTAGATTTTCCATCTTTCAAGGATCACAGTGATTGATGATCATGATCAACTAGTTTGGGGGTCTACACTTAATCAGTTAGGTGAGGTACATTGATCTGGATGACCTGAAAAATTGAACGGTTGAGATAGAAAACTAATACAGAAGTTCTATAGGTATTCTTGGGATCCATTTTTACGGAATCCCTAGAGAATATCTTTACATCGGAGTCGCTGGTTGGACACACAGCGTCCAATGTCGATCGAGGTTAGAAATTTCCTGTTGGATCTTCTTTCTCTTTAATCAGTTAGGTGAGGTACATTGATCTTCTCAGTTTACTGCTTCAAATTTTGAAGGGGGCAGCCCACTTCAAATTTTGAAGAAATCCTCCTTGTAATAAGACAAGTGGCATTTTAAATTTATTTCACACCCCTAAATTTTTGCCAAATTTTGAAATTTCTTCTTGAAAATGCCATGTCTAATCCAATGGAGTGGGTTTCTTCAAAATTTTAAAGCAGGCTGCCCACTTAAAGTTTTTCCATTTAGAGTCATATTGTTTTATGGTCTACTCTATGATCTCGACAAATGAAGAATCGAACCCAAGTTCATTTTTAATGAGATTAGTAACTCGACTCTGCTAGAAATTGAACCCCAATTCATGATATCATCACTCATAGACTTTATCAACTAAGTTAGCTTGCACTTACTATAGGGCTGCAACTTGGGCTTGTGAAACCCAAACTCAAGGGGTCGAACCTGACCATGGGTTAGAGCTTGGAAGAAAAAAAGAAGAAGATCGAATTAAATTGGATTGGTTTCTGACAAATTTATCAATCAAGTTGTATGATTCACCCGAACAGAAACTTAATATGATTATAATTTAAAAATATTTTCAAATATCTTTTTTTTTTTCTCATTCACAATTCACGTTTCGAACTAATTAGTTATTAATCATCATCATCTTCTTTTTTATATATTATATTTTTTGGGAAAATAATTGCAAATTTTATAATTTTTTATATACCATTTATCTTTATATAAGCTCTTATCATCACTAAATTATCTAGTATTAATGAGAAATGAACAAACCAAACCAACCCAATTTGGGTTGGGCTCGGGTTGAGCATTTCATGTCTGAGATTAGATTGAAGGCAGGCGTGGGTTGTTGTTTATCTAGTGTGGATTGGGTGTGAATTGATCCCTAGCCCACTCAAGTTGCAGCCCTAAACTACTACCATTGTATCTCATTTGGCTCTCCTTACTAAAATTAAAAAATAAAAAAAATGTAGAAGAACTACTCATAAACTCTATGCTATTGACAAATGCCAAATTAAACGCTTGCAAATAGCATTTTTTCCTGAAAATTGATTTTCTTGTAAGCTTTTCTAGTAACAAGCTGTCACGGAAATCAATTTTCTATCTACTAGTCCTAATAAAATGCTCGTATTTGATTAGACATTGTAAGAAAATATCAAAAAAGAGTAGGTTTTGAGTTTTCTCAGAGAAAAAGATTGGGGTTTCGATGGAACTGTAAGTCACTCTTTTACTTAAGAAGACATGAAATTTAGTTAAGGAAAATGATATTATCAACATCAATCAAGGGTGGAGTTAACATTTTGTCAATGTGAGGGCAATTAAAAATTCTTGTGAGGGCAAAAGCGATAGATTTTTCTTTCTACCATTATTAATTTGTTATTAGTCATAGTAGAATAAAAATTCTCATATTTTTAAAAATTTCTTGTGGGGGCAAGTACCCCCCATTGCCCCCGCTATATACCCGCTCCTGGCCTTGATAGACCATAGGCCCAAGGTCCCAAGTTATCGGATAGCCCATGCTTGTTCTTATGGTCTAGATTATTGGTGCTCACATTACGTGATGATAATACTTAAAATAGTAAGGATTGCATCAAGCTCAACATATATATTATTGATAGCGTCCAAGGCTTCATGGGGATGTTAGTAATCTCACAACTTATATTTTTTTTAAATGCCTATGAAAAATAATTATTATTTCTTTTTTTTCGATAGTTGGGTATCCCTATAGGCAACAGATCGGGCCTGTATCTAAGCTTTGCCCCGTCCATAGACCATGGTCTTATCCAAAGATTAGTCCTGGGGCACGTGCAATGCCCGTACATCACATGCACTAGGTAAGTGAAGGTGTGCCCTCTCGGGTGGCCCTTGAGGAATTAATGCTCATACTGGAGGCGTGGAAATTCTTCTGTTGCACTTGATGTTGA
Source organism: Akebia trifoliata (assembly GCF_017979445.1). Lineage (NCBI taxonomy): Eukaryota > Viridiplantae > Streptophyta > Magnoliopsida > Ranunculales > Lardizabalaceae > Akebia > Akebia trifoliata. The sequence goes on from NC_141383.1 coordinate 20,752,401, forward strand.
AGTTTCATAGCTAGTGAGACTAAAAGCAAAGAGCACAACGCTAGAGCTAACATGCATTAAGGAAAATAGTGCTATTAGAGCCCAAATGCTAAAGTAAAGCACAAAAACTCATGACTTACAAGCATTAATCGCTTATTGGTCTGAAATTGCCATTGAGCCTACCACCTGGGGATATTACTTTATTTTTTTAGTATAAAAAAAACGAAGGGTTTTTGAAGATTTTTTAAAGAGAGTTACTATTTCCACCCCAACTTTTACTAATGCCACACCAATTCCTTTATAAATCACCAAAGAATTGCCCACTGTTGGTGCGGCAATTGCAACTCTTTATTCATTTATTTGATTTTTTATTTAATATTTAATTTTTTTTTAATGTTTGCAATCATGCAGTTACATTTCTCGTTTTGAAAGTTAATTCGGAAAATATATTAGAGAGAAATTATGTCATATTGTACAATTCATGACTGACATCCTAATTTATAATTTTCAACAAGTCTTTGGATTAGGCCAATAACTGCCTCTTTGAAGGTGCCGATTAGCTAAATTGTCTAAATTTTATGAGTGTTGATACCATGTCATGGGTTCAAAACTCATTTTCACCTACTTATTACTAACTACAAACCTACTTGCTTATCCAAGAAAAGAAAAACGTGATTGATCGATGTTATTAGATGGTTAACCATACAAGAGTAAGAGAAACAAAATTTTGCATTGTTTTTTAAATACTTCTTTTCTATTATAGAATTAGATTATGATGTATATGATTGTTTGTTTATTAAGTAAAATAGCAAAAACTATTTTATATTACATTACTTTCATACTCATTCCATGTGAGATTAAAAAAAAAAAAAAAGTAATAAACAATCTATATGGGATATTTGAGGTGATTGTTTCATTTACCCAAATACTATAAGACCCAACTAAGTGCACAAAATATGTGGACCTAAAAATTACACTAAAAGTGATCCCATGAGTTATGTCTTTTCGAAGTTTGTCATCAATGGAATCCTAATGGAATCTTAATGCATATGAAATACTTTTTGGATTTTTTAAAATTTTATGGAGATGCAGAAGAAAAATGCTATCCTCGCTCAGACAATGACATAAATTTGATCAAAAGTTTATTGTGATCTTTTTCATTTTTGTTCAATTATTTTTCTCTTTGGATCATAATACAATAAAATATTTCGAACTATTGTTGTCTGTAGGAAAATTTCTTGATGATTTAATTTCAATCAAATATACATCAAATTAGATAATCATAAAGAAAAAGTCTATGAATGAAGGGTATATGATCAGTTCAAACATATCTAGAACATGATTTTAAATCTTGTTCGATATCGAGATGACTTGCTCAAGTCATTTCAGTCTCATTCAACAACGATACAAATATACATTTTGTCTCAACATTCACATCATCTCACAAGATAAATGAGATGTCTCGGATGAAATTCTGAAAATCTCGAGCGAATCAATAAAACTCGGCCAAGTCGACCGGGATTTTGTAGAGTTTGATTAAAATAATTTTTTTTTTTAGAATTTAAATATTTATTATATAATTGAAACATGATTTTATGGCTAAACATTTTCTAATCTATCTTACTTTATTAAAAAATTATAATTAATTTAATTTAAATATATGTAAATCAATCATTATAAACTGCGAAGCATTCGACCAGTTCAATCAATAATAGGATGCAATTTCCCATCGATGTTGCTTCCGAACCGAGGAGTTGAGATTCCTTGATGGATTCTTTGTTGCTTGCATTTGATTGACTTCCACCTCAAGCCTTGAAATTGGCGAGAATCTTATTCACTCTTGATTCCTACCATCCTTTCCAATGGAAGCTTCAAGTGTAAGTGTAGTTATAGTTCTTTATCGGACCTCCTATGCCTGATAAGGAATAGAGTAAAGGTCCGACTTTAAAGGTTAAGAGAAGGAACTCCTAACTGTTTCACTTATTTATGCTCAAGAATCAATACTAAAATCCATCTAGGATTGTCCATGGATCACCCCTAAACCAACCCGACCCACATTGGCACCCTAAAGGTTCAATACTGATATCCGGTTGTCTATGGGTCAACCCATCGACCAACCCAACCCAACTCACATTGGCTCCCTTATCCAATTTATTTAGATTTATGTGCAATAGAATCTCATAAAATAGTAGCTTGCATTAGAATTAAGGCTTAAAACAAGTCAAGTTTGGGTCGGATATATGTTTATCCATATTCATATTCAAATTTTTTTTAATTCGGATCCTACTCATTCAAATCATATCCGATTTTTCTGATCCAACTAAATTAATTGATTTGGGTTGAATAATTTCAAATCATTATCAAATAATTTATTAAAAAATGTGGATGTGGTTTAAATGTGATTTGAACTCAAGATCTCATTTGTTGACGAATGATGGATTAAAAAATATAAAAATATAACATACAACATACATAATAATATATCATTCAGATATAGACGGATATAGGGATAAGTCTGTATCGAACTCCTGTCAAAGGACATCAACCCATATTCTAATTCGGATATACTAGAAAAAATCAAATCCACTAAAAATCGGATTCGGATCACTTAGATTTTGAATAAAATCTTACTCATTTTAAGCCCTAATTACAATCTCAAATGCAATTCTGGTAGGATCTTTTCTTACATCAATTTTCAAAAGTTTTACATTTACCTTCTTTAATAATTCGACATATTATAATTTCCTCCATTGATCTTTAACTTCACATTTGACCCCAACCTCAAATCATCATTGAGTGAGCATGAAAGCTCCAATAACCTCTCCGCAAATATTTACAAAATTTTGCTGGGTTCATGGCTGCCACTTGTTGATCACAAATCAACTATCTTCCCAAACAGGCCTTGATTAACAAAATTACTTTCTGACAAGAAAAGGGTGGTTTTGTAATTTCCTCACAAATTCTTATCCCAAACAAGGGAGGATATTATAAATCTTTTCATAGTTAGGGAGGCATATCTAATATACATCATATTTATGAATCAAATCTGCCATAAATTTTAACCATAAGAGTCGAACTACTCATCAAAATGCTGACGTCAGCACGGAATCTTCAGAAAAGGTGTTGGATTCTCCACAATTTCCGTATTCCACTTACAGACATCTATTTTTCTTAAAAAGATAGCCCTCCAATATTTCCCAAATTACAAATCCCCCCATAAAAAATGTCTATAAAACTAATGCCCAATCTTGTATTTTGCAAGAGATGTGTTAAAAAGAGAAGAATAAGGAGAATAACAAGGAGAAGAATCAGAGAGACCTCTGTATCTTTTAATGGCAATCAGAATCTCCCCAAAACATCTCCAAAACCTCCCATATTTTGTTAGATTCTTGAATTCTTCCATTTCTCCTATAAATTTATCAGAAAAGCTCGACATTTCAATCGAAAAACCAATCATACCAACTAACAAAACCATTGATCTTGATGATGGTGGGAAGTTATTTTCATCAATTTCTACAACCAAGTTATTAAGATCATTATCAAATCTTCAAATGGTTTCTTACGATCCAATCGTCGATTTCGGTGTTTGGGTTATGAAGTCTAGAATGTTAGAATCTAAGATTTTTAGAAAAATTATATTATCAACTGTAAAGCAAACGTTTTATGATCATTTTTGCGCGGGCGAGAACTTAGACGAAGCGAATCGAACACTTCAAAGGCTTTGGGATGATGGGTTGAAGGGAATTTTGGATTATGGATTGGAAGATGCGACCGATAACAATTCGTGTGATCGAAATTTGAAAGAATTTATCAAGACCGTCGAATCGACAAAGTTCCTTCCACCCTCTTCTGTAAGTTTAGTATCCTTATTTTATTTTCAAATTTGATTAATTTCATCTTGAATTTATAAGAATTCAAGATTTTATTATTAGAATAGAAATAATAAATCATTTTGTTATTTTTCATGAATTCATGCTTAATTAACATGAATTGTAAAGATTTTTTATTTCTCTTTGGTAGATTAAAAAGTGGGATTTAAATTCAGTTAAAGAAGAAGTGTTTGATGTAAGATTTCATTCTGATAAGAACTTAGAGAATTTCATGATTTTTTTATATATTTCTTTTAAATTTATGGATTTTCCACCCCATTTTGGTAATATAAGGTGATATTTGGCCTGATTTTGTAAGAAACTTTTCAATCTTGATCTATAAAAGGATTCTGTTTTAAAGTTATGGAAATAGTTGACCAACTTTCCAATTTTTATGTTCTTAAAATTTGGGGAAATTAATTAAATCAACTATGTATTTTGCCGAAATTATAGAACCAACCCCTTTTAAATAAAAATTTACAAAATAGGGTATATATGACGGATTTCATCAAATTCCCTTCATTTTATTTTATTTTCGTATTTTTATTACTTCTTAGGAAAATAAAAAATTTCTCTAAAGAGTAGACATAATATAGCCCTAGTGTGTACTTAGCACACAAAAAAAAAAAAAAAAAAAAGGCCATAGTGTGTCAACTTACCTAAGTTTATAAAAGCCCTCTGTGTGGAGCACTGATCACACGATCTAGATTCAAATTTCTTTGAACCCACCTTCATGTAGACTACTAACCACCTTTACATGCCAAACAAAGGCTCGCAACGACCACTTTATTGAGATAAGTTATGAGAAGGATGAAGATGACAAAGTTTTTATGTGTCAGCCAACTTCGACACGTAACGGTCATCTTTACTAAGTTTGGGATAAAAAATCAAGTTTTCAACCTATTGACCAATATGTGTCGTTTGTCGTCTTGATCGGTATGCTTTGTGGTTGTCAATTTGGTTGAATCTTCCCCCATCGATGCTAGCCTTTCATTGTATATAGTCTTATACAATATACCTTTAATTGTGGACCATTTTTCTTAAAAAACAAAGCTATAGTTCGGTAGACTACTTGTCAAAATTTGGGGACCACAATAAAGTCTTGGTTCAATTTGGTCTGATCTATTTGTATTTATTGAAGATTTTAGGCAAAAAAATATGCTTGTTTTATTCACTTTTAAAATATTTAAAGGTAATTTTTTTAATTTTTTTTTATGGATTCTTTTGTAATAATTTTGGCATATTAATCTCCTGTAAAAATTTAAGGTAAAACCCAAATATAATTTGTCTTAAAAATCTTTAAAATTTTTGTCTAATTGACCCCAATGGTCTAACCTCGGTTCAATATGGTTGGAGTGACTATCTATATTAAAAATTAATTAATTTTTTTTTACTTGATTATTATTATTATTTTTAAATAGAATTGTGATAATCTGACTACCCCACGTTGCACACTCAATCGACTCTCTTGATGTGATAAGTTCGGGAATCGTAAATATGTATGTCTTGGGATGCACTTTTTTTTATGGGGGAGTGCAGTTTTGTATCCCAAGACGTACATATCTACGATTTCCAAACTTGTCACGTCAGGAGAGTCGATTGAGTGTGTCACGAGGGGTAGTCAGATTATCTCAATTCTTTTAAATAATATCCACAAAAAACATGAGTTCATTAACCAAACCGGTTTTAATAAAAACCCGGTTGGACCCAACCGAAACAATGGTTAGACAACAATTTTTCCGATTGGTTGGACCGATTTACATTTATTAAAAAGCTTAATTATATAGTATATCTTTTTAAGCTAAATTACCTCTTTATTAATTTATAAAATGAGAAAAAAAAAAAAACCGATGGTTCATTGCCCGAACTGATTTTATATAAAATTGGGTTGGACCATCCTAACATGATGACTACATTACCCTTTAATTATTGAGACTATTGTTACATAAAAATTAATTTTATTTATTTTCCCCTGCAACAGGTGAGCTACGCATGTGTGAAGATCACTGCAATTTGCCCAATTTCTCTATTAAAACATGTAAGTGATTTACTAAGATGGGAACACAAAAATCCTACATTTCATCTTCCATGGAAGATCGATACGTTACCGTTCCTCACCGATTCAAGCCCATTCTATCATACTCTTAACAAACCAAACCCATTGACACCACAAGAAGAACAAGAACTTCAAAAAGCTCATCAAAGACTAATCGAACTCTCCGAGAAGTGCTTTGACATGAATTTACCCTTATTAGTCGACGCAGAATACACATCAGTACAACCTGCCATCGATTACTTAACGTACTTGATGATGATCAAATTCAATAGAGACGATAATCCGATCGTTTATGGTACAATTCAAGCTTACTTGAAAGATTCAAAAATGAGGATCATTCAAGCAACACAAGCTGCGGAGAAAGTTGGAGTTAATGTTGGTTTTAAATTAGTGAGAGGGGCTTATATGTCAAGTGAAACACAATTAGCTTCTTCACTGGGCTTTGATTCTCCAATTCATGGAAGTATTCAGGAGACCCATGGATGCTACAACGACTGTGCCGCGTTCATGATTGAGAAGGTTTCTAGGGGATCGGCCGGAGTCCTACTTGCTACTCATAACCTTGAATCGGGTAAGAATTTTATTGATATATTTTATTGATTTATGAGTAATACTCATGGTTCAAAGTTTAGTTTAGTTTTAAAATGTTTTAGTCGAGATCGGAACAAAACATCGACTCCAAAATATTGAATTATTCATGAATGTTTTGGATTGCCAATGTCACGAAGTCTTAGTTTTATAAAATTTCTTGCGTTTTGTTAAATGTGCCTAAGGGCACACTTTAAAATGCATTAAATACACATTCGGAATTGATCTTTGTACCAAAATTACCCCCAATACTTATTCCCAAGGTGTATTTAATGCAGCTTAACATGTGCCCTTAGGACCATGTTAACAAAACTCTTTAAAGGTCTCATTAAGGGCATACGTTAAAGTGCAATAAATACACTTGGGAAATTGTGTTTTGTACCGAAAATGCCTTTATAAATATATATATATATATATATTTTACTAAAATGCTCTCAAATACTTATTCCCAAAGTGTATTTATTGCACTTTAACGTGTTTCCTAACAAAACCCTTCATTTATTTATAGGTAATACTAAGTAAAAAATTTCTTATGGGTGTTTCTATGGTCAATAGGGAGAGTAGCAGCAAAAAAGGCACAAGCGCTAGGGATCGGAAAAGGGAACCATAAGCTTCAATTTGCTCAATTAAAGGGAATGGCAGAAGGGCTATCATTTGGTTTGAGAAATGCAGGGTTTCAAGTCAGCAAATACCTCCCTTATGGGCCAGTTGAGATGGTTATACCCTATCTTTTAAGGAGAGCTGAAGAGAATAGAGGCCTCTTATCTGCTTCAACTTTGGACAGACAACTGATGAGGTACTTCACATTAGGAAAAAAATAAAAATATGAATTTAGAAATCTCGAGATTTAAAATCTCGGCGAGAGGCATTGTCTCGATCAGGAGAAAAATTATGCCTCTCAGTCGAGATATTCTTAGGCTTCCAAAAAATATTCAATATTTCAAGGTCAATTTGCTCTGATATTGGATAAAACTTAGATGTCTAGGAATTATCATTTTCCTTCTATGAGAGTCCAACTTTGAAGCGGGCAACCCGCTTCAAAAGTTGAAGAAACCCATCTTTTTACAAGACACGTGGTGTCTTGAATTTATTTTGCACCCTTACATTTTCACAAAAATTTGAAATACTACCTTAGAAACGCCACTTGTAATTTAATGGAGAGCGTTTCTTCAAAATTTTGAAACGGGCTGCCCGCTTGAAAGTTTGTTTCCTTCTATGAAAATGAATTCTAACTCTTTTATTTATTTATTATTATTTATTTTGTAGAAGAGAATTAAAGAGGAGGTTGAAGGCTGCATTTATGGGAAGTGATTGCTGACTTCCATTCACCATTAAGCTCATCTTTTTGTGAAATATTAAGATGTAAATGGGGGATACATATTTGTTTTTTGTTATTTCAACCTTGTTTGTAATATAAATTGTGGGCTTTTGTGGTTATATTACATCTTAAACTTTCCCAAAAAGTTTGGGGCATGGCATAATGAATAAAGTTCTTCCATTCAATCTTGTCTAAAGTCATATCTTCTATATATTGATTTAAGTTTCTTCGAATCCGTTCTCATTATTTCAATACACGTCCATTTTTATTAGTTAATTATCAATGATAACAGGAAAAATGATAGTACATTTGCAACGTTAGATTTTTATTTTGCGTTGTTTGTAAAATCCGATCAATTTTTGCAAAAACTCAGCTTAGTAACTTGATCTGGATGAGCTAAGTGGTAAGGACGATTGGGTTTGCTCCCCAAGTCACACCTTTGAATCTCTGTATTCCTCTCCACATAAAAGTGATTATATTTAACTGCTAAACACGTGCTAAGGTGGTTGGTATGTGCAGCCGGCCAAAAAAAAAAACAACTTGATCTAGGTGAGAGTTTTGATTTTGATGTTTGCTTTTAATATAAATTTGTGATTGTAAAATCTATTAAGTTACATTAAAAATCAATTATCTTTTGATATCTAAAGATAATGTTTGTAGGTGTCAAATCGACAAATCGATTTGTACTAGTTTGGGAGGGCTTGATTCCACTGGTCCAAACTAGAATTAGCTAAAATTAGGAATAACACATTAGGGAAAATGTAGGAACAATGTCGGTAGACAATAAACTAAGAAAACTTGATTCGAAAGAATGTAGATTGAGATACTAATAATTGATATAAATAAAATTATACTAACAAAAGATAGGATTTTAGATAGGGTTTGGGATCCATTGACTTAATAAAGAAATATATTAAAAAGACACAAAAATAAAATCATTTAGAATATTGATTGCATGTGTATTGGAAATTGTGGCATTTGGAATTCTACATACGCACGCATGTTCATAAATATTTGAAGTGTGAATCCCAAGTCCCAAGTCTTAGTAGGAGCGTGGCTGTAACTTGCTTGATATGTCGTGTAGAGGAGAACGTGGGTTTTGTTCCTATTTCACCATTTAAAACAAGTTAAAAGAAAATAATAGCTGATATATTTTGAAAAAAAATTCACCTATGACCTCAATTTTACAGCTCAACCCTCTTTCACCCATGCTTTTAAAAGACTCCCTCCCTCTAAATTTATGAGATAAGTCGATTCGTGAGGGTCGCCTTAAAAGGTACAAAAATATTCATTATAATATATAGAAGTAATGTTCTTTTGTCAAAGTCCTAGACAAAGTGTTTTGTCCTATATGGGCTAAAAGTTTTGGAATAGGCTGATTTTTTTGTATGAATGATCTATATGGTGAGGAGACCATCCTCACAAATAAATCAGCTCATTCTAAAATTTCTAACTTTAATTTATAAGTTGAGGAATTGTAGACTGTCGATTTTGAATCGTTAGTTTGTAATCATTTTTTATGAGGTTAGAAGTTTCGAAGTTGGCTGATTTTTTATTAGGATGATCTCCTCATTATAGAGATCATCATTACAAAAAATCAGCTCATTCCAAAACTTTTAGTTCATATAAGACAAAATCTTGTCCAGGACTTTGACTGTTGAACCCGACTCATATATATATAATTTTTTTATTATAAAGTATCGTGATTAGAAGATGGTAGTGTTAGAACAAAGTAGAAGAAATAATGAAGAAAAAGAAGAATATAATTAATCTAAAATTAAGACTTTGAGACGCGCACGAAACATTATCTTTAAGGTGTTATTTGTCTCCACGCCAAATAAAGTTTACTATTAGATTCTTGACAAAACACCTCCAGGATGCAACAAAGTCTGAACTTTACAGTTAGGAATACCGAAGAAGTTTCTAGAACTCTTTTAAAGAACTATGTATAATTATTATAGTGCGCGCGTGCGTGAGAGATAGAGAGAGAAACATTGTGATTTTCATCTCTAGATAATGACATATATGTAAATGTCAATGTGCCTATTCGATAGCTTACTTCTCTTTAATGGAGGTAGTCACAAGATCTTTATATTTAGAAAATAAATATTTAAATTATTAAAAGTTAAATATTTTTATAAAAACACTTGGTCGATTCGAATGAGTTTTATTAACTCGTTCGATAGTTTGAAAATATTGGATAGGTCATTTATATTCCAATGTGAAGGACGATTCGCATGTAAATCTACCTCATTCACGAACAATATCGAGATGACTTAGACGAATTATCTCACTCTCGGATAATTTTTAAAATTATATATATATATATATATATATATATTGTTTATTGATTTTTAAAACAATGTTTCTTCCTCACTTCATTGTAGATTGAGTGAGACATTTATCTGTACTATTATAATGAGAGAAGGCGGGGTAGAAGTGGTTCGACACCAAAATTTGAGTGGTCATAAATGCCCCCCCCCCCCCCCGCCCATTTATATTTAAATTGGATATAATCAGGGTCATTTTGGTAAAAATTCAAGAAACTTGCAACTCGTTGCTCATCTTTCAAATTTACGAACGTTACCATTTTTTATTATGTAATCTTAAAAATCCATTTAATAAATATTTCAAATTACAAATAGGCGAGCCTGGATTTGGTAATATGAAAAATGAGTTGAGCTTGGGTTAGGAAATCTCATATTTATTTATTTTTTAAAAAAACATTAGTTTTCTCTTTCTAAATATATTTGTAAAATTACGGAAAAAAATTATAATATACAAATTAATGGATTTAGAGGTTGTGCGCAAATTTATTTACTAGTGATTTATTATTTTTTTTTATTGTATTTATTTTTAAGATATAAAATAAAATTTATTTATTGATCAAAATGAAATTAGACTTGTTCAATGAGTCCAATCTGCCCAAAATTACCTAACTTGGGCAAACTTGAGCTCAACCCGATTTTAGAAGCTCAATCTCAGGCTGAGCTTAGATTAATGAGCTCTAACCTGATGGTTGGATTAAAGATTCTATAACTTGGGTTGAGCCTAGGCTGACCCCCCAACCCGCCCAAGTAGCAACCCTAGACCGTAAAGTCAAATGTTTAAAAAATAAAATACTCAAATAAACTCAAAACTTATATTTCTTAAATGGGAACCAATCCCAACTTCTCCTCTCGCTTGACGTGTTATGTTGTGGAGCTAGCATTCCTCACATTCAAATGATTCTCTCTATCCTTCATCCATATCTTGTCTCTTTAAAGATAATATATTAAATATTATAATATATCTTTTAACTTTATTATGTAATTATCTCACTTAATTTCATATCCAAATTCAATAAAATAATATTTCACATATCAAAGACAACATTATTATTTCATCCATTTTTTATAAATAGCAATAGATTCGAGCTGGTGAGCCTCTAAGGGACAAAAGAAATATCTTGTTGTTTCTTCACCAATTCAATTATTATTGGACCAATTATTAGGATTCAAATCCATCGGTTAGAGAAAAAAATAACGAATAAGTATTCATAAAGATATGCGATCACATTTGCTATTTACTTATTTACCTCCCTTGAAATCAACATTCAACTCAAGGGTATAAAGGTAAATTCATCAAATGGTTTCTACGACAAGAACCATGTTAGTTTTGTAAAAAACAATAACTACAAAATCAAATCTATAACTATTTTCATGAATATTAAAATAAAATAAAAATCGTGTTGGAGTAACATTGAAATTGACATCGTTTGGGACATTGGTGTGCACAGAATCATAGATGCTTCTCACTTGTATCTCAATGAAAAGCATGTATGGTTCTATAGACATATCTACGTCAACAATGTCTGAAACAATGTCAATTTCAATGTTACTTGAGCATGTTCCTTTAAGAAAACAAAAAAAAACTGATTCAGTAATTTCAAAAATCTACGTAACTATTTTAGTAATTTTTTAAATATTATCGCTATCGTATAAAGGCAATAGTGTGTTACATGCTCATCACTCCAATTAATGAAGAGCTTCCCAATTTTATTTAAGGAATTCTGTTGGATCCACCAAAAGGGACCTGTTAAGCCCTTGTGAGGAGGAGCAAAATCCAAAGAGGAAATTACTAAAACAGTTATATATTTTTTAGAAATTACTAAATCAGCCATATCTTTTTTACATGTACAAAAATAGCCATATCTTCATATTGCACATCCTGATGTGAAAGTGTGTAGAAATCAAAGATGCTTTTCATCGAGATACGATTCAAAAAGCACTTTCACGTCACGATGTGCGATATATGAGGTACAATCCTTGTCAAGAAATTATTCTCTCCATTACAAAAATCTCATCTTGATTTAGAAGAAAATGAAATCCATTCATTTTATGCTAAAAAGGGAATTCTATTTAAAAGAATAAATATACTTAAGTTACAAACAAATGAAAGAAAAAAAAAAAAAAAGGGTTGAAAATGATGGGCATTGAAATGTGATAAAAGCTTATAATATGGACACACACACAATTACATTAAAAGAAAATGTAACTTTAGACAAGATTACATGATGGAACAAGATTCGATTCTACCCACATTAAAATTTTGGAATAACAATTTAATGATAACGATGAGGAACAAGTGTACGCAAGGAAAGTTCCACCATGTTGAAGATAACGTAATCATAGTAACCAAGTTTGGAGGTGGTTTCAATTTGTTTAATTCGGATAAATTTAGAAAAGTTCTATAAAATTCTTGAAAAATATACAAATAACATTTTTGGATTTCTTACCAAAACCCATCTTCTTTATAAACACCACCATCTTGTTCATCATATGCGAATGTTGAAGAAAATAAATTTTTTATATTCAATGATTAATTGATGAATCAATAAATCCGAGAATTTGCTAATAGACTAATCCCTTATTTGGAGAATTTTTTTATTTTTTTATTATAGAATTTTTGAAAAAAATTGGAGAGTAAATTCTGTAATTATGATACTAATTGCCTTTATTTGATATTATAGGTGGGGTATGATAATCTCCAAAATTAGTTCTCAATTGTCTTGCAATATCTCCAAGACAAATCAACAGAGACAAACACCCACACCCACACCCACAACAAAGAATAATAGTTGATGAATAGTGGGCACTAATGCTCACATAATCAAACCAACTTTTTGTTACAAAGGCGAGATTCCAAATGGGTGGTGGTAGAGAGGGATTCCACCACAATTTACATGATATGATGTAGATGTACATGTATTATTGGTGCATGACTTCATAGTAGGGCTGTCAATGGATTGGATCAGACCCAAAATCCGATCCTTTCTACCCGATATCCTATAGGAATGATTCTGGATCAACCATGTTACAATCCGATAATTTCAAATTGGATTTTGCCCAATCCAGGCGTGATCCAATTGTTATTGGATCTTAATATTCAGACCTGATAAAAATTCAAACCAACCAATGCTTATCAGTTCAGTTATGGGTCTGATCCAATATTTATCAGAACGGTACCGAGTCAAACCCAAACCATGACAGACCCACTTCAGAGATTCGATTGGGCTTACTTTACAACTAGGTTGAATCATGGGGTTCTGTTTGGCAACAAGGGTAAATCTTTCAACTCTGCTCTTGTTGTTAGCTTTGGCATTAAAATTGTGCCTATTCTATTCACATGGATCCAGATAAGAAGCTTTAACGTCTTTTAATGGATCGGATCATATCCAAAATCCAATCCAAATAACTTTGGGTCTGGATAAGGGATTTGGGTTTTGAAACAGATCAGATTTCATAACCTACTAGATCAGATCAGGATCAACCATCTCCCAATTTGACAGAGACCAAATCCTATGTGAGACTACAAAATATATGGAGTTTATTTAGATTTGTGTATCATATCAGATTTGATCCAATCTGGACCCAATCCAATTGTTATTGGATCAGATTTGGATCCTAATACTAAGATTGGATAGAAACCTGATGGTCCAATCCAATACTCTTATTGAATCAGAGCCTTTATCGGATTGGCCGCAAATTGAACCCGATCCATTGACAGACCTATATAACAGAACAACTTCCTCCAAAGTGTAAATTTGAACTTAATCATAGGTCAGAAACAAACTATCAGAACCATAAACTTGAAACCAAACACCAGTTGGAAACAATGAAAAACCTCCATTTAGCATCGAAATGAGAATCATTTAATGTATCTGTTGCAACAATGGGTGCAACTGAATCAAATTCATTGTGCATTGGATCCTGTAATGACACCGCAATGAAACCCACTTAGATGATACTTGATTAGCCAAGTAATCTTGAGGTCACAAGGTTGAATCCAACAATTTGCTGGAAATTCTCATAAAATGAACATAAGTCCAATAGTCATAAATTAAAATGCAATGTGATCTTGTTACAAAATCCCAAAAAATGAGAGTAAGGGCGAAGGGCGTTCAAAAAGTTATTTTTGAGCGATGGTTGCCCAAGTCCTTGAACCATAGATACCAAGCCTTCCCAGGTATTGGCAAAGCCAAAAAATATATGTTGTACATATTTTGGGGAGAAACATAAACCAAGAGGCTCAAAACATCACCTATTTTTGAGATTCTTCACTCGCTCAAAACATCAGCTGTTATCAATCAAGCTTCTTTCCTTGTTATCCTACATTCAGACACGAAAAGCAAATTAAAAAAAAATATATCTGAGAATTCCTACAACTGTTGCCTCGAGTATCAGTTTTACAATTTCTTCTGCATTTATTTTCCTCAAGTGGGTTTTAAAGAGGCAATATGGATACTGCACGTGAAAAAACTATAGTCCCATTAAATGAATGAGGGGATATGAAAGAGGTGGGCAGTGTAGAGCCTCTAGACTTTCACAAAAAAAAAATTTCTTTTTCTTTTAAAAGAATAAATTATGGGATAGGATCCGGAATTATTGGATCATTGTTTTGGTGAGTAATTAATTCAATTTTCTCTATCCTGCATAGGTTGAGTATAACATGTCTCACCTGAAGCAATAGATTCCCAAAGCAGTGGTGATTTCGTGGATGACTGATGTGGCAAAGTGCAAGTACAGAGCAACTGATTTCATGGAAAAGAAAATGTTAAGGCACCATATATGATTATATGATATATGTTTAATGTGCAACTTTGAAATGCCAAAAACTAAAGCTAAAACATGCTTTTGGAGATTCGATTCAAAACCACCAAGGGCTTTTTGTTGCAACAACAACAACAACAACAACAACAATAATAATAATAATAATAATAATAAAATTATTTTACCTGTGAAGGCACAGTACCCAAGAAGAACCAAGCTCTCATCAACTAAGGGAACTCTGCCACAAAATGAGGGAAAGAAAGAGGTGGTAAGAGGAAAAAGAGTTGTGATGTCAATAAATCGCGATAGGGAAAGGTGCATTTAGTGAACTCCACACTGATATCAAACTCTTAACATACCCGCCGTTAAGTCTGGCAGTGAGTGCATTTGCAATGGCAAATGGGAGATATAATAGTGACTGTACAAAACAATAAATTGAAGTTAGTATCATGAAACCTTTGTGACAAATAGATTAATATTTTTTTATTATCGTGCAAGATTTTCAGAAAACAAGGAAAGAGTAATAGTTTTGAGAATCCAAGCGGAATAATTTTGCATGATTACATGTTTTTTCATTACTAATCCTCCCCTTCTCCAAAATGACCACAATTAATTGTAAGACTTGATATGTTATTAGATCTCTTTTGCACATCAGTTATACAATGGATGAATTTTTTGTTGTTATTACTTTCAAACATTTCATCCTAGATTTACACAACTAATTTCACTAACATTTCGCATCCAATCTTTTGATATTTTCCTCCAAGTAAAGGCTACCTCATCCTTATTGTCAAGAAAGGTCATCTCTTCTCTACACTCAGAGGAAAATGAACTCCCCTGATCTCCCATTTTTTGTGATGAAATTCAAATGTTACATATTCTCAAAGGAAAAACAATTGGTAAGCAAATAAACCTCCACAACTACAAACCACGGTTACATGATTAGAAAGCCTAGGGATCACTATTTGGGAAACCTTAGAGAAGAATTCTAGAGAGTTGTTCCTCCATGAACCTGAAATACATTCTTCTCTTCCCAAATACTCTTGAGCAAAGTGTTTCAAGTAAATCAATCACAATCTCCTCATTGGAATCCTTTCCATCAACTGATCAACTCATTTGTCAAAAGGGAAGACCCAATTGAGCCCAACCAACATAAAGCAGCATTCCATATCCTCTTACCCATCTAAAAGCTCATAACATATGATTTATAGATTTGCCACCATTCTTGCAAATAATGAATACACAGGGGAAAAGAAGGCATAAATTTTCCTTCTTTTCCAGAGGACATTGGAAGTGTAATTCTTGAGAATCACTTTCCATAAAAATGTTTTGACCATAAGGTTGAGAGAGAAGAAATTGGCATCCAATATTCACAAATAACCAGGAACAGGAATGGAAGATTGGAGAAAGTAATTTAAAAGGACTTGGGAGGGAAAGAACTCGTTAGACTCAAAAAACGAAAGCTGTGAATCCTCAACATCAGTTCAAATGAAAGCATCATTTAGATAGTGCAAAAAAGAGACCAACTTCTTGTTTAGGCACCTACAAGGTGTCAAATATATCTAAGGTTCAAAGAAATGTGCGGGAAATGAGATTTGTGGAATATTAATGTCATCTTCTTCCAAAAAGTTGCTATTATTGTTAGGTAGAAATGTTGTATACAGAGAATGGAAACCAACATTTTATAAAATGAAACGTGAACAAACAAAATATATGAAATTTAACAGACTTGTATCATAAAAATTATTTTAAACTGCAACATACCATGCACATTCCAGTTTTCAAGCCCTTGGGTTCATCGCATAAGTGAGCCAAAATCATCCTTCCCTGCCAATACACAAGTCTTCCTTCTTAAAATATTTACTGAAAAGGAAGAATATAATTTACCAATACAAACCACGGTAAAAGATATAAGTAGAGTAAATAGAACTACCCAAAAAGGAAACAGGCATCCATAAATCAGTTCATATGTGGGGTGACAATAGACTACCGTAAAGAGATTGAGTCACATGTAGACATTAATTAATGATAACTGTTCTCACATAGAACAACATTTAATAGGCATTTCATGTATTTTAATGGCCCATCTCCCGCCTGCAACATTCCATCAACACCTAAGTTCCAAATCATCGTACAGTGATCAGATTAAGCTTATTGTTACAGAGGATTCTACTCCATTATCTACTATTATGATACGTGAACTATAATATTTTATGCAGTATCTTGTTTTATTAGATATGTTTTGGTAGGGGTTAGTAAAGTATGGATCAATAAATAAATCATCAAACAAATATAGCCAACAAAATTGGAACACTGGCACCCTCATAGATCCTAAATCATACAAATGATCAAACCCATCCAAGTATTGTCAATGAAGCAACCCTCCATGAAATTTCGTACTTTCTTGGGATGCATGCAATTACATTGAGAATTGCCAAATCAGGCTCAAAACACCACTCTACCTTCTCTTCTTGAAATAGTCTCACCATTATTGAAAGGTTCTAAATAACCGAGTCAACTACCATCAAAGGTAAGCTCCAGAGTAGCTTTTATCAGTGTCATCCATTACCCGACTGGCTTCTCCACTCTTTCCCTCTACCAACCAATCATTTCCAATTTCAATAAATCAAGAACTCTTTTACTGAAAATTTTCTCCTAGATCGAACCAAACTGACTGCTGATATTCTTGAACTTGCTCATAACAATACTAATAATGATGTAAATGCAGAAAATATTGAGAGGAAACCAAATGAAGCGCAAGAGTGAGAAGAAGCAAGAAAGTTGAAGCGGTGATAGTTTCTTAAAGTTACAAATTATGTTTCAATCTTAAAGAAGTGCAATTATCATTGTGTTGGATGCCCATTATTCTGATATCTATAGTCCAACTAACCTAGTTCCTTTAGGAGCTCCCTAGCGCAGGTTTTCATTGAAAAAGCCCTCAACAGTTATGGGTGGCGGCCACTTAATCCACATGTTGTACGCTTCCCCCAAAAACAAGTCACCTCACAAATCTGCCTCATTTAGAATCAATACCACAGAACTTCAAACTTTATCATTAAACACCTTCTAAATCTATTGATTGTCCTCACAAACACTTTTTGTGACGATAGATGTAGCGCTCCCTCCAAGTAAATTTCAGCTCAAAGCATAATTGAAACCAGCAAAGATTTGTTGAGCTGTTTGAATAATTAAGGAAAATGATTACAAATGATTTCTCGTACAGATATCTTACCACAAGAAATCCAAAGGCAAGACCAGTTCCCACTATAATTAAATGTGGATAGTTGGCCGTGAGATCGGATGGAGACAAATAATCCCTGTAGAAAGAAATCATATTTTGTATAGAGATGGATGTGATACAGAAAAATAAAAAATAGATCATGTGTAGCACAAATAGGACAGATAAAAAAAAATTAGAATCATACCAGATTAGAACTCCTCCTACAAGCACAGTGAAAGGGTAAAGCTGGCAAGAAACAGATCCATCAATTAAATGACCAAGAATCTAATAGACAAATATTAGACAAAAAATGCAGTACCATTGCTAATGCCAGTAACATGCTTCCTTTTCTTGCTTGAATGACCTTATAGACATTGTAAACACTGGATACACACAAGATGCCAAGTCAGTGAAATTCACAGAAATTTATCATTTTATTTTTTATTTTATTTTTTAAAAGAAAGCTATAAGTAATGAAAATGAGCTAGGGCAAGCACCAAAAGAATTCGATACAATTAAACTATTTATCTGTCATATTTCAACGTTAATATAAGGCAAAAAAAATTGTGATTGATTGTTAAATCTTTATTAGTGTTTCACGTTAAATATTAGAAACAAACCCCAAACCCCATACCCGTAACATTGTCTTATTGCCCAAAATGGGTATGAGAGGAGACTTGAATAAAA
Source organism: Akebia trifoliata (assembly GCF_017979445.1). Lineage (NCBI taxonomy): Eukaryota > Viridiplantae > Streptophyta > Magnoliopsida > Ranunculales > Lardizabalaceae > Akebia > Akebia trifoliata. The sequence continues at coordinate 20,771,209 of NC_141383.1, forward strand.
GGGTCACCATGTATAGTCAATCTATCACTTATGACACAGCATAGAATGAAGTCACATAAATATTTTTGGTGGGAAGAACAAATAGGATATGAAAATAGACTTACAAATGAACAGGTTCATAACTAAACCATTTGGAATAAGAAAAACTACTTACTTGAATGTTACAGTTGGTAAAACACCAAAAGCAGCCAATGAAAATAAGATAACTCTGTATGTCGGGATTGCTGAAATTAAAGAAAAAGAACAATGCATGTCAAGTTTCTCAAAACATACACATATAAAACACACACAAAAAGTGAGTAAATTGAAAAAAAGTAGAGATTGAATAATCAGGAAGTATGAACTGGCAATTTGTAGGAAAGATAGAAACATAAAAAAGAAACAACACAATCCAAATTCCACCACAGAGCAGGACCGTTTCGAAATGGTAAAAAGTAACTATACAATTGGGAAGAGAAAGAAATAGAATGTGGTGTAAGAACAAGGAGGAAAAATCTTTTAACTAGGACAAGGGCTTCAACATTTCTGAGAACAGTAGCACATGGAATGTATGATATGCAATAATGGTATGATTTTAGACCCGTCAAGATGTCACGTACAAGTAATCAAGACTCCTAGGCTGAAAAATCTAAGTAATCTAGCCAGATTAAGAATCAAATAAAATAAAAAACACTCAACTAGTACAGTACCCCAGTAAAATCAGTGTATTCAACAGTGGATAGCATAAGAGTTTAACATTTATATGCAAACAAGTTAAAAAACATTCAGCTTTGAAAATTTATATGGAAAATACATTTATAGCGTAAGTACAGTGGTACAAATACATGATCAATATGGCAAGATAATATTCCATGAAATTTCTTGACAGTTAGATTAGAGCTGAATTAACTGTTAGTAGACAATTTGCAATATTGAGGACAATATTACCATAAATAAATGGTATCCAACTCAGAAAAGGCATAGACTTCCCGAAGTGATCAATCCACCATTCAGCACCTGACAAAGTAAGTAGTCACAGAACTAGCCAAGGAACAAAAGAAATACAAGACTCAAAGGCATATAAAGCATTATTTGGATTGAAACAGAATGCCGTATATAAAATTAGATCGGTACTGGATTGATAATTAAAATTATGGGGCCATACCAACAATAGATGTAAAAAAATGGGACATATAAATCAGCATGAGGCCTTCAGTAGGTCCATTAAATACTGGAAGAATAAGCGTATTGGTGAAAAAGCTGGATCAATAACAACTTATCAGTAAATTCACTAGCATAACTTCCAACAAGTACAATTCATGTGAAAAAATAACATTCTAATTTAAAGGAAGCATACAACTTAATAACAACAACAATGCCTCACCCCAAAGATTTGGAGTCAACTAAACAAATCTTGTTCCTCCATTCCACTTTGCCTAGAGCCACGTCTTCTATTATTGAAAGAAGGTTCATATTTATTTTCACAATGCCCGTCCACATTTTTTAGGTTTTAATCCCTTTCTTTTAGTGCCTCCAACTTGAATATTTCTTCTAACTGGAATTTTAATCGGCCTTCATTCAACATGCCAAAATCATTGTCAACTTTCTCCTATCCTAGTTTATCACTTATTGGAGGAGCTACTCCTACATTTTCTTGAATGCATTCTTTTCTAATTTATCTTTCCTAGTATTTCCATTCATCCATCACCCCATCCTCATCTTTGATATGCTCAATATATAAACAAGATGCAACTAAAAACCTAATGAAAAAAAATAGAGTGGCATTCTAAAGGAACAATAGGTATATGGTCCTCCACAAAAGCTAATTACAGCCAATTGTTGTATCTAGAAAAAGGCAAACAAAGTAAACCACAAGATCGAACAAGTAGCATTATGACAACTTACTGTTCCCATGTTGCACAATAAAATGGAACGGCTGCAATAACCCAGAACCAGAAAGTGTCCTTTCCACACATTGCCGTGCTCCCATAAGCCAAAGTTTCAAACTGAGAAACAGCAGAAAGCAAGTTTTAAAGAGAACGCAATTTCCACGGATACAAAATCCTAAACAACTATGAGAGCACATACCGCGCATGCAAGTGCATCGCATCCTGCAAGAGAATTTGGAATTCCATCAATATTAAAAAAAATTATAGAGTAAAGAAAAAATACATGAGAAAGGAAAATCACCATGATCGAAAAGCTCTCCCAATGGACTGGAGGAATTTGTACGTCTTGCTTGCTTCCCATCAACAGCATCAAATGTCTGGCGTACATGTTGTAAAACTGTTAAAGCATGTTCGTATACACAAAAAGTTCACAATGAACAAGGAAGAGAAAATGCAATTTCTCCTTCATTTTCTTTTTTCTTTTTATATGTATGCCTCCTAGATTTTTATAAGAAAAATGTAATTAAATGCAAGGAGTTAATTTATTTTGAGAATAAACAGTTTTTTTTTCATTCTTTTTTTAATTAATAGTTACAATCTCAACTCGTAAGTGTATATAAAATTGATAATAATATCAATCTTAAATGGGGTAGGGAGGAGCAGAAGTTTATTGATACTGGAAGATACTTTTGGATTTCCTCGGAAATTTTAAAAATCTTAAAAAATAACAGAAGAAATATAGAAAAGAAAAAGTGCTCTAGTTCAGCAATACAACAAATATACAAGGATATATATATATATAAGGATATATAAGGATGATAAACAGGGAAGGTTATAAATGCAAGACATGGTTTGGTGTCACATGCGCACATTTAGTTCCACTGACCTGTGAATTGTTCCACACTTTGGTGAATGGATTTGATCATTTTTTTGGCCATTTTTTGGTGCAGGTACAAGAGTGGGAGAGGGATCATGGGAGCATTTAACAAATAACAACCTAGGGTGTGGTGTGCCTTAGGAGCACCATATACACAATATCAGTCTAGTCCTAGAACATTTACTCTTGCTTCCCTATTCCCTCTCCTCTTACTATCTCTAAAAGAGCCTTCTCTTCTACAACCTGAAACTAACGATCTTTAACTAAATGTCTCTCGACAAAGATAATCATGACTCCAGTATGCTCCATAGCTCAATTATATTTTTATTAATTCCATGTCTATATCTTGGTCGCATTTCCTCTCTTATGATTTAACTAATATCACATATGTCGCTATTCTACTCAATCTTCCGACTAGTACAACCACAATTCTTTATCAATATTATTATTTATTAGTAATAAATATTTATGGAGTTAAATCATGAAATGTTGGGCAATCAAGAAGTATCATGTTAATAAAATGAGTGTTTGAGTATAGCGGAGATGAAGGAGTGGAAATGGGCGAGTGGAAAGACTAAGATAAAATTAAAATGAAAGCAATCAAAATTTTTTTGTAGGAGCAGCTCCAATAGGTGAGAAACAAATAGAAAATCTATTGAGATGGTTTGGGCACGTTCAATGAATGCCAATTAAAGCCAAATTTAGAATGAATATGCAAGTTGAAAATTCTACAAGAGCAAGAGGAAAACCCAAAAGAGCATGGACTAAGGTAGTGAGAGAGGATACGAACAACTTTCAACAAAAGCTGAGGCTATAAACAAAACAGAACGGGGGAACATGATTTGTTCAGCACAATCTTTGGGATAAGGTTTTTATATGAAGCTCATGAATATGATTAGAAGAACAATCAAACCAAAGGGATAGTAATAACTGCATGTTGATTTTGGGAGAGAGATTCTGTTCCCCTTGACGGCAACCCAGTTGATTCATATGGAAGCTTTCCTACGTGTACATGTGCATTAACTGGTCTGACACACACAATCATACATATGTACACTCAATGGAATAACAATTTATGAAATACTTAACAAGCACAAATAATATAGCATTCTAAGCAACTCATTAGATAAATGTGTTAAAGTCAAATAGCCGTTAAATAATTCAACAGTAATGGTAGGACACAAGCATAACATATCATTTATTGATGCCTCTTACACCATTATTTCCACAATGTTCAAATTACCAAACATTTTGATAGAAGTATCAATTAAAAAAAGATTAATGAACTAGACAAAGCTCTGAGTAGAGCATGCAAATGAGGAGATCCAGTGTTTTTCCATTTCAAGTAAAATTAATTGTCACTCAAGTAGCAAACCAAAAGTGCATGAGTCCAAATTTATCAGATCACTAAACTCTAAAAGATATTATAGATGTTGAGAATGATTGCCAAACAACAGCCTAGATGCATGAAAAAACAGGAAAATGAGCTGTCACTATTTCTCTTCCATCAATATACCAAGCCTTGTACATTAATTTCACAATTTAATTGACCCATATCAATGAGGACAGAGGTATAACAAGATAAGTATCCTCTGTATTGAGGTACACCAAGTAAAATATACTAAAGTCAAATGTGTTAGTATGCTAGATTAAAAGCAATCAGCTATATCAATTTCAATAGCAAGCTTGGCACAACAGTAGATGTCAAATAGAACCAAATGTGCGAGTGATTTTTTTTTCTGACCGAAGAAATATATATATATATATATTGAGAGAGAGAGGGTCGAGATGACCATCCCACCAAAAAACAATTAAAAGGCTACACAGACACCAAATTACAAATGTCATCCCATCTAACAAGAACATCCTCAAAGAAAACACCCTTGAACTCCTTGAACAACCTTCCCCAAAAGAACAGTGAAAATGTGTGAAATACATCAGTGAGGAGACTGCATGTGGAAAAGGTGTGAAAAATATAATATATCATTAAAAAAAAAGAATTGCAAGGTGTGTAAAATTATCAAAGCACTTATACTTAACAAAATTTGTTTGTAGATGTGGACATAGAACCAAATCAAGCTCAAAGAGGCAGGAATCCACAGGACAAAATACATGTAAAAAAAAACAGTACATGAGCATAAAAGAGATGCATAATTGCACTTCTCATAGGAAAATTTAAGCAAACCTGATATAAGAAGAGAAGTAATCCATGTGCAAAATGTACCCATCTTGGAGGAGCTGAATCCAAATGAGGTGAATATATCTAAAATGACAAAGATTTGAAATGAAGTCAATGAAAGAAGTGATTAATCACCTTAACATAAGATGATTTGGAAATTTCTGTACATATTGTTACCCACTTTTCACAAATGCAGGAAGGAGTATGGAGTACACAAAATGATTGTGCCAATTAGCCATGTAGCATGTAAATATGCCTAATGTGTAACTCCTCTAAAAAGAACCTACCTTTGCTTTTTTATGTTTTATTTAATAAATCATGCATCAACAAAACATGATAAAATTATAGTTTGTGGTGATAAAACTAAAAGTACAGGTCTGTTCACAACGAATAAGTAAATGGACATTTTCACCATTACTTTTGCAAAGGGTGCACAGATCAACAATCATATTCCCAAGGCATATGAGCAATGTTATCAAATAGCATATGTGAAATCACATATGACATATGCGGTCACGTATTGCACAAAATATATTTTTATTCTAAATAAATAAAAAAAAACAGTAAAAAAAAAAAGGGGGGGGGGAAATATTTAAAAAATCAGAAAAATATAAGAAATAAAAACAAACCTATAACAATATATTTGGATTTTGGATAGCACTCATTTTTCAAAATTGATTACATCTAGTCATTTAGTAACAAGAATAAAAGAACTCAAGAAGGTAAATAGTCAATAATATATAAACTATTCATGCTATGAAGGTGGCCTATTTTAATTATCAAGTTCTTATTCTAGTTCTAGATAATTAAAGTGGATTCTGCTTTAATAGTTTAATCATTGGATACTACTATCTTATGTTAGAATGCGTAAACTCAATATTTTGAAAAAATAAAGTAAAAATAAGATTCGAAGAGAATATATGCGAGTGAAAAAATAAAAGAAGTAGCTTAGAATAATACATGAATAAGGGGTGAAAATAGAGTAGTTGTAGGAGAAGATAGATAAAAAAAAAAACTTGAATTTAATTCTCCAATAGTCAAATCATTGCCCATTGGAGTAAAATATGTCATCGCATATTACAATATGCGATCGCATGCCATGGCATAATGAACCAGAAACCCTAAATCGCATATGCCATGATGGCATATGTGATTTACTTATAGAAAATAGCATATGCGATCGCATTTGACAACACTGCATATGAGATGATCAACAGTAAGATAGTCCAAAGCTGCAGATCAAACACCAAAATTGTTTTACGTCCATTAGTATTAGTAATTAGTAGTATGGCTTTATTATATAGATCTCCCACTATGGTTATACCAACTAAAATTGCATTTTTCAGTTTAATTAAGCAAGATTTCTGAAAGTCGATCAAGATCATGCTTCTATGGAGCTCCATCATTACCGGTCACTGGAATTTTTTCACCAAGGAAACCAATACGATGGAGCCATTACAAGCTTAACAATGCAGCATATCAAATGCATAAACATTTTTTTTTTGCTAGGCATACCAAATGCATAACCATGCCACAACTTAAGATGTCATTCAAAAGATCAAGAAAGAAAGAGATAACAATAGTAGTACGAAGACCAAAATAGGATTGCAAGATCCATAGAACGTAATAGTATGAGATTTGAAGAATGTGATAGTAAGAGAAACTCCCACTTACATAGCCAAGCAATGCTGATGTAACTAAGAACATGAAACCCATGAGTGTTATCTGGGCAACAAATACACAATAGCAGAAATTGTAACTAAATAAGCAACACAGAAACATATCTTCTCAAAATAAATAATAAATAATAAATAAATAAATCAAAGTAATGTAAGACGAGTGATCATCAAAGAATGTCTTACCATGTTTGGTCTGATGTGGAGAAGCATCCAAATATCAAATATCAAACATAGAAAAGAGAAATGCAATTAGCAACTTTTACTCAAGAATAGTCCTCCTCCAAGAGCTAGATTTGAACTTAAAATTAATCTAATAACCACATGTGATGCATAATGAAATAGAAGCTAGTTACAAGGTATCCTAAACTTCTAATGTCCTAGTAGATGCTGATGCAGATGCAGAGTAAATACAAAATAGATTTCAGAAATTGATTGAAAGAAAATGACATACATCTATATAGGAATTGGGCAGACAGACAACTAGTAACCAACTAATAAATATTTCCAATGCTCATGGAGTAAACATTAGAGGCCAAGTGAAGTGTTGCACTAAATGTTTTGAAGAGAATGACCAATTTTAATGATTGGTTCTCTGTCCATCTTTGGTGTCCACACCGATGACTTGGGGTCCCAAAAGTTGCCCACGTCTCTTTGGGACTAAATTGAGTGTTCCAAGTAAGAAGAGTAATGCCAAGTGCTTCAACATAAGAGTCTAGGTGTTCAAATGGAGATAATCCACTTGATGACAGTCAAAAAATGAAGTGCTACAAAGGATACCTTATTGAATATAAGCTGTCCTATTTGCATTGGTAAACCATCTATCAATGAATCGGTTTAGACTACAACATCAATTTTGAAGAAGCTAGCATTGTGTAAAGATCAATTCCTTTCTTTCACTGCTCATATTATCCTTATCAAAGGGCAACAAATGAGTGCATAAAAACAATCTCCCAATTAACATTCCCATCTAAAATTTCCCTAGTGCCATGCATAACATCTCCCAAAATATCTTCTCTTTTCTAAATTTGAAATTTCTCCAAACCCACTTCTCATTATTAATATTTAAAGGACTCAATATAGCTCAAGAGTGTTCTAGAATGCAAAATCATTACACACACTCCAACTTTCTCTACCAGGCTTAAATTTTTCACAACTTGCACACTGTCTAGAGCCATACAATAGCAAAAATTCACTAAAGAAAGCTGGTCAAGATGATCAGCTAAAAACACAAAAAGAGAAAACAACAAGCGACAAACCAACACAGAAAAATCCATTACTCGAGCAAAATACAGCAAACTCATTTCCATCTACATATGAAATCCTCAAAGAACACTCCTTAAACAACTTGAAATAGAGATACAGATTAAAAAAATGGGCTTCACATAATTCAAATTGTTTTAAATTTATCATCTTCCATGTAAGGTGAGATTCTTGCAATGTTTGAATTATCACTGCCACACCAAAAAAACATATTTTGGAAGCATTTTGTGCATAAAAATAGTATCTTTTTCGATGCAGATATGGAAATGCTGGATCTTATCAAACTCAATAAAATTCCACATAAGCCAATTTTGTTTCCTATAAAGTTCATTAACATATGGATGATAAATCATTAAATTCTTAACCAACAAACCATAACATATAAAGAAAACACACAGTTCATTGTAATTAACGAAAACACACAGTTCATTGTAATTAACGAAACACTTACGGCATCCAAAGCGGAAAGAGATTCACGCATCGACCCCAAAAGGGTTGTAAGACATATTTTGCAACATAGGAGTGATCTACACCACTATACTTGTATCTATGCAGAGCTGCAATTCCGTGAGATCCAATGTAACCCATTTGAATGTAAGTTCAGATTCTCTCTAGAGATCTATCAAGTTTACTTCTGCAACTTGTATAACCTGCTCAAATAACATAAAACATTAGTATTAAGAAAAATTCATTTTTTTTTTCTACAAAAATTAACAAAGAAAGAAAACCAATCCTTCCAACTTTGAAAATTCCTTAACGAAAACCTAAAAATCAAAGGATTAGGGGGGTTGTATCAGGGACTTACAACCCTAAAAGAAGATCAAACAGATTGTAAATTAAAGTGTACATAAAAAACGAAACATTTAGAGAGAAAAACAACAAGAAAAAGAAAATGTCAGATCTGGAGAGATCAAATGAGAGAAAAACTTGAAGAAAATGAGAGATCTGAAGCACCTTTGAGTTGCAGAGGGAGAGAGAGACGATTAGCGAGATTTCTCTCCCGCTCTGAAGTACAAGCGGAAGGCAGATGTATAGGGAAATGGGGGAATTTTGATTTACCCCCTTTAATTTGCTTATATTATAGATAGCCCCTATATTTTCAAACGCATCAAATATCCTTGGGCCTTGAACCTATCAATGACTCTATTCGGTTAAACTAAAAGTCCAAAACGATAGGTCCATATTTAAATGGAATTTTCTATTCTCAAACCTCGTTTGACGCTATTCGTTAAACGTAAGATATTTCTTCAGAATTAATTAAGGCGTTAATGATGGCTTGGGATTATCAATTTGGCCCGGATGATATGCTAATCAGGCCCACCATGAAAATAAGGTTTATGATCTTGATCTTTAGCTGACAAAAATGATGTATTTTCTAGTTATTGAAGACCTAACAATGCCCAGTCTGACATGTATTATCTTTACTATTATAACAAGAGAAGGCAGAGTAGATAGTGGTTCAGCACCAAAATTACCCTCACATTAACATTTAAACTTAATATAATATAATCAAGGTCATTTTGGTCGAATGATTTGACACCAAAAATTTAGATTTCAAAAATGCCCTCATCTAAACATTTAAACTTAATATAATTAGGGTCATTTTGGTAAAAAATTTAACATTTAGACTTAAATTTAATCTATCATATTTTTATTTGACTCGTATGTTATAATCGTATATATGTGTATTCCATAGGATCGAGTTCAAGTGATTAATAGAAAATGATTTGTGTAAAACTACATGATTCCGATCATATAAACCGTTAAAATCCAATGATTTAGATTTATGCACATTCTAAAATTATGTATCTCGAGGATAATTTGTTATGGTTGGATACTATTTTAACTAATATTTTACTATTTTTTTAAAACGATAATTAAAAATGCCCTGTCAAAGCATTCATAGTCTTACAAACCCATTTTTCATAGGGATATTTTTATTTATTAAGAAAAATAATATTTAAAAAATGGTAAAAAAAACTTTATAAAAATAAGAATTATTTTTTAAATTCTTGGCTGACGACAAGTAGAATAGACGGAAAGGGGTAAATGAGCCCATTAAATAATTATAAAGGAGGTAAATGCAATTATCAAAATACTAGGAGGTCAACAAGGACTTATGCCAAATGTGTCATTTACCTAATAAATAATTTAGAACTTGAAGTGTAATAAGTAAAAGTTGGGATGCCAATAGCAACTCTCAAAATAAATCACTTTTTTTTTTTGCCCTTCATTTTCTATCCACTTTGCTTGGAATATAGAATAAATCCCCTTTTTCATGAAATAATTGTAAAAAAAATTAAGCTAAATTTGCTATAAAACTAAAAGTAACCGAAATTCGATAAAATCGATAGGAGCTTAGAGTAACTCCAACGCAACTCTCTACTTTTTGTCTTTATATTGATATCTTCTTTAATTTTAGAGAAGATGCTCTCCTCCCAATCAAGTTGAATTCCATAGAGTCTCCGTCCAAATCTCTAAAGCTGAGATTGAATAAAAAAAATTAAAAATAATAATAGTTAGAATGACATTTATGTAAAAAAGTGGAGATAAAATAGAGATTTATAAATGATGAATAGTGAAATAGAGATCCTCTAAAAATTCTCATCATCTCTATATATATATATATATATAGAGACATAAACAGTAAACTAGAGAGGTTGTTAGAGATTTAGAGACCGATTGGAGCTAGGTTTGGATGTCTCTATGTATAAATTTAGAGATATAGAGATTGATTGGAGTTGCTCTTAATAGGGTTGAGGTACAACTGGGTTAGGATTCGTCAAGATCCGATTCGAGCTTGCCCATTGACAGTTACATTATCCGATAGGAACGATCCAAAATGGATCCAGTATTTAATGATCCCAATCCAATTCCAAGCCTTGAATTCTTGTAATAGAATGGATTGGATCTGGATTCCATCCCGGAAACCGATCCATTGGTATCTATCGTTTCGCCCAAAACTTGTTTTCTTGTTCTGCGTAAAATTTTACCCTTCACGCATGCCAAAATTTGGTGTCAGCTTTTCGGCTTTTCCAAAGCTGTTAAAAATTTTCCAATGTTTATCACCAATCAAACACTGACACGTTGACTTTTTATGACACAATGTTACCAATTGTTGCGAGACACGTGGATATATACCAGACTCCAAAGGGCCCCACTTCAGACACTGATTGGTACCCTTGTGAACCTGATCAACGGCAGACAAAATAGTTTATGAGTTGGGATTCGGGAATAATTCGGCAACAGAAATTCAAAAAAAAAAAAATCAATAAAAGTCGCGAAAACATCGGATAGATTAAATAATTATTTTAAATATAAAAATATTGAAATAAATATATATCTTATATATTAAATAAAAAATGTTAAAAATAAAAATAATATGTGATTTTAAAAAAAATCAGGATTAAATCACTATTATTTATGATTTTTTGAAAAAATTGTGATTTAATAGATAATTATCAAAATCATGATTTAATTGTGACTTTTTAAAAAAATCCCAGACTTTTATCACTATGGTCAAGAAGAATACACTAATTAGTAAGATTTTAAGCCTTACTAAATGCGTTTTGCTCAAATGGATTACCACATCCCTCTAGAATTAATAGAAAAATTCAGATTTTAAAATTTAAAAAAAAAAAAAAAAAATTCTTTTGGACTTGATCTTAGGCTTTGGAAATGGATTATTACCAAACTTAAACCTACCTCTCAAATTTAAAATTAAAATTCAATGGTGAAAAATAATTTTTTTAATTAAAAAATAAATATCATAGAATTTTGTCTTCTACAACTCTAATCATGGTTTTAGATGCCACAAGTTGAACCTAAGAACCCTTAGTAAGGATAGTTGCACTCTATCGGTAATTAGTCAATTCGGTTTAATTTTGGGAAGGTTGAAAGAAAGAAAAAAAATTAAGGATTGAAAAATAATGTTTTTAAGTAATTAAATAAGTTCAAACATTTTAGTATTTTTAAGCCCAATATGATTTAAAAGGTCATGTATCCAAAGGGCTTATTTATAATTTAAAATATTAAATTGCAATTTTCTTGACCAAAATAACCTTGATTATATTATGGTTAAATATTAAGGTACGGGCATTTTTGGAATCCAAATTTTGGTGTTGAACCATTTCTAATCTGTCTTCTCTCATTATAATACTAAAGACGTTGTTGAGATGACCAACAAGGGTACAATGAGAATCAAAACAGCAATCTCAGATAAATGTTTGAAAATTATTTGAACATCTCAATCTCAGATCTTCAAACATGATCACAGCCCTACATCCTTCCCTTCTAACTCATTGGTTGGTGATCCCGAAAAGTGGGGTCATAACTCCAACCATAGTTAAAAATTTCTTATATAAATAAAAAATCCATCATATTTTGTTTTGCAATAATAAAGAATAGATTTAAGGCACCAAGGGAAACAAAGATACCCATCAGCTTAATGTTTGGTAGCCCAAAGGCCCTTCCAATCCATTCTCTCTTGTATCGTTCCTTCTCATCAGAGACGGCATCCATGGAAATAGCTTCCCAAGCTCTTTGCTTATGGTGGTAGGACTCAACTGTCTATCATTGATACCAAACTTCGCTCGTTCTATAGCTTCCATGATATCTTCACGAGTCACATTCTCGCCACCTGTGAAAAAGAGAAAACTCCATAAATTGAATAGTAGATGATGCAAGTCTAGAAATGGGTGAAGCATTAAAAATGAACAAAATCTGAAAAGAGAGACAACTCCATAAATTGAATCGAGTGCATAATGTCATAGTTAGACGCTTATGAAAAATACTAGGAGGCTCTTGTAATTCCTGATATATGATCCTACTTACAGCTTAACGAGACCCATAAACCAATATAAGAATAAAAATGAGAAATTGGCAATAATACTTCATCACAGATTTTGTTTCCCACCAAGATGTTAAGTTATAAAGCCAAGGTAATAATTAGGTTTAATTATTATTATTTTTTTTCATGACCAAAGGCTTTGAACCACTGTACTTACAAATTTAAAATGCATTGTTCAACAGTGAAAAAAATTCGTTTTTTTTTTCATAAATAAAATTTATATTAATGAAATGAGAGGTCAAGGAAACAAGCTTAGATACAAAAACCTAATACCAAGGCACCCCCCCCCCCCCCCCCAACACACAAATTTTGACTCCACTAAGTTACAAACTTTCTCCCATCTCACTAAAAAAATCCACAGAAAACCCACTATTGAAATGATCAAATCCTGCAATGACCGCTCCTTATCTTGAAAGATACAATAAAGGCCCCAACAAATCACGAATGGAATAATGTTCCACAAAGTCCTTTATAATTCTTGAAATTGTGTTCTCTACATCCATGTGGCACCCCATCATGTTTTTGGGCACCACATGGATGTACAGTCCATATGGATATGTGGTCCTTTTTGGTCTATGCAATCCATTATCATATATATATATATAGGGTCCCGTTTGGCCGCCCACATTAGGGAGACCATGTTGGGAGCCAAAATTTGTCTTATATGGGTTAAAAGTTTGGGATTGGGCTGATTTTATGTGAGGATAATCTCTATGGTGAGGAGGATCATCCTCACAAAAAAACAGCACATTCTGAAACTTCTAATCCCATAAAAAGTGGTTCACGAATTAACGGAAAAAAAATCGACGGTCCACAATTCTTCAACTTGTTAACCACTTTTTATGGGGTAAGAAATTTCAGAATGTGCTGTTTTTTTGAGAGGATGATCTCCTCGCCATAGAGATCATGCTCACAAAAAATCAACCCATTCCAATACTTTAAACCCATATAAGACAAATTTTGGCTCCCAACATGGTCTCCTTAATGTGGGCTGCCGAATATGTCTCCTATACAAGAAATCTAGCATGCATCATGTTAGAACTACGGGTAAGGTCGAAGATACAAAGATCAGGTCAATAAGCCTTTTAACTCACCTCTTCTGGCAGCAAGCAAAGCAGCTTCATTGACGATATTTGCTAGATCAGCACCAACGAAACCTTGGGTAACAGATGCAACCAGATTGCATATAAGATAAACGTCTTCCTCTAAAGGAACTCCCCTAAAGTGTACGGCCAATATCTTTCGCCTTCCATCTTCATCTGGTTCTCCAACAAATACTTTCCTTGAGAAGCGTCCAGGACGACACAGAGCCGGATCTAATGCTTCAGGCCTATTAGTTGCTGCAATTACAACCACCTTCATGTCCGTTTCAAATCCATCCATTTCTGTCAAAAGCTGCATAAGCAAAGACACTTTCACAATCAAAATTAGAAGATGGAATTATCATGCCTATTATAAGAAAGAAAAACACTTTCCTTACTAACTTAGTAAGATTTTAACTCTTACTAAGGGACCTTGAGCAAAAATGGATTACCACATTGACAACCCAACACCTAGCCCTCTAGATTTCATGGAAAAGCTCAGACTCAAAAAAAAAAAAAAAAATCAGAAGACTTTTTTTTTTGGTGGGGGGTGTGGGGCTTGATCCAAGGTTTTGAAAATGGATGACTATTGAAAATTCATACTAAGGAACTCCCAAATTTAAAAAATTAAACTTCAACGGTGAAAAATAACATTTTTTTGACGTTTTTTTTTTCAAAGTTCATAGAATTTTGTCCTCTACAATCCTGTGGTGTCGAATCATGTTTTTGGATGCCACAAAGTGCTCAACGACCCTTGGTATGAGTTGAAATCTTACTAAGGGTCCTTGAGCTCAAATGGATTACCACATTGGCAATTCAGTACAACAACCCTCTAGATTTCATGGAAAAACTCAGATCCAAAAAATTCAAAAACAATTTTTTGGGGGCTAGATCCAAGGTTTTGAAAGGACGGCTACCGAACTCCCAAATTAAAATTCGAAGGTGAAAAATAACATTTTATTTTTTTAATTTTTTATTTTTCAAAGTTTGTAGAATTTTGTCCTCTACAACCTTGTGGCATCATCAGATCATGTTTTTGGAAGCCACAAGGTGAGCTCAACAACGCTTAGTAAGAGTTGAAATCTTATTAAGTTGGTAAGGTTAGTCGGAACTCTATAAGAAATGCAACAAAATTGGACATGGAAAAGTTGCCTGGTTTAGTGTTTGGTCCCGTTCATCATTGAAACTTCTACCACGCTTTCCTCCAACAGCGTCGAGCTCATCAATAAATATGATAGATGGTGCACACTTTCTTGCAACACTAAAAAGATCTCGGATGCGTGCTGCTCCTCTTCCAACAAACATCTCTACAAATTCACTAGCAGAAACTGTGAAAAATGGTACCCCTGCTTCTCCTGCCACAGCGCGGGCTAGTAATGTTTTCCCCGTTCCCGGGGGTCCTACAAGGAGTATGCCTTGGGGTAACTTTGCTCCCAATTTATGGTAGTTGATAGCTCCTTGTAAGCACAAAACAATCTATAAACAGAAAAGGAAAACAAATTAATTATTTTAAGCTTCGGTACCACAATACTATGCAAGAAGATATCAGTAGACAAGTAAAAAAAACAAATCTATCCATATACAACCACATCTCATCTTAAAACAAAGTCACTAGAAGCAAATGGATGGAATTATATGCTGAAAAGTGAAAAAAGTGCTAAATTGGTTGCCACACATGCAATAAGGACATGGGGCGTGTGTTGGAATGAAACATTGATCCGAAGCATCAGACACATACCTAGAAACCAGATATGCCAACAAGTTCGTGCAATTCAATCCAACTTTTGGGAGGATTTATTTTATTTTATTTTATTTTATTTATTTATTTTTTAAGTTGACGCAATTAAATAAGAGGATATACTATAAAATCATAAAAATAACATGTAAATAACAGTGGTATGACAATCTCACTTGACTTAGGGGAACTACACATATTTCCAACATATTAGGGTCCCTTATCAGAATCACACATGCAAGTTTCCTTGCATGTGGCGCTTGTCTGTGCTTTCATTGCACTGCTTGTGACATAACCAAAAACAATTTTTTAAATAAAAATAAGGTAAGTTTGAAAAAAGTAAGTTGGATCTGACAAGTGAATCCAATATGGAAGATTCATAAAAAATGGCGTGCCACCATGCCCTTGTTACAAAGGTTGCCACAACTCAGGAAAGGATGCTTTGAATGATTAATGGGACCATAATTTTGACAGCGACTAGCTTAATCTATACTAGGGAGCTTTTTTGTTGTTGTTGTTTTTTTATGCTTAAAACTAAGTCCATAATATTCCATAACCATAAAACTTGTCAAAGCCTTATTCCAAAAGTGTGTGAAAGAAAATTCATTCTAAATATGAAGCTCAGAAAGATTAAGAGATATCCCTTTTCACTTTTAGAATCAGGAAGAAGGCTAATTGATGTTTTGGAGACCTTGAAGAGGTCTTTAAGAGTGTTTGGAGGGTTTATCTAGCAATCAACATACTCACTTGTCCTGGTGAAAATTGAAAAAAAGACTGAACTATTTATGTAGGGGAAATTTTTTCCTTGCAAAGCAGCTTGAAGAATGGTGTAACAAAGTAAGAAATAAAACTCAGATCATCACTCAGCCGAAATTTAGAGGAATCCAAGAAAATATCCTGAAAAGTACTAATCCAGGCAATCAAAATTCTCAAAAGAACTGAAAAAAAAACTGAAGGCAGATCTTCATTCAATAATTCAAAAGTCTGCTCTAGGTCTTAAAGTTGGGGAGTTTTGAGACTCATTTCCGGCACTCACCTAGGCCATAAACGAAGCAACGAGTACACACGTCTCTTGAACTTAGTGCCTTGGTGAGATTTAAGTGCCCTTTAGCACTTTTAGAATTTTTATCAGTTAATAGACCACTATTTCTATAAAAAGAACATCAAGAGAGGTTCTACAGTTGAGAAGAAAACCTTATTAAAAGAAAGATGATGTCTATGAACACCACTATTAGTGTGAATTCTCCATCTCATTTGCAACCAAGCAGTGAGAGAGTGAAGCACTGCCAGAGCAGAGGTACAAAATGTGATGAATAAGGTCCTCCGATCTCCAAGGACCATCATTTTATAAGAACCCCACTTCATGACATTGCAAGAATCTCCCTCTGATTCTTGTCGTGTATTCACAACTAGGTGGCTTCTTGACTTACCCTATAGCACGTCGGGAAACTTCTTGGGGTCGGAGCGTGTGCTGTAGGGATTAGTCCATGTCCCAAAAGATGTCAAATACCGTAAGTTATAAAATAAAAAAAATAAAAAAAAAATAAAAAGAATCTCCCTCTGCCTCTAGGGGAAAAAATAACTAAAGACCTTGAAAATGGCTTGAACATCCGCTTCATTTGAATTCACATCTCCGATTGATTTGAAAGACCTTCCACATTGACATTTTTAATATCTACCCCCACTCCACCCCACATAAACATACCCCCCAATGGCCCAATTTCATAGTTGAGCATCCATCAAAAGTCTCACTCATCCAATAGAATTTTTTTTTTTTTTCAAGAAATAATCCAAGAAGATATTTCATTTATTTACATAGCATGGAAATCATGAACTGATACCAAATTTGCATTGGGTACGTACCTAATATTGCGTTATTGAATATTAATGGGACTATTACCTTTATTACTTCCAAATGTTTTCTCACCTCTGCATTTAGGTAAGTTTCTTCCCACAACACTGAATAAGGACCTTTCCTAGCCTTTACGCAGATACAGCAAATAGAGACTAATAATGTAATGAATTGGGATATTAACTAGTTCGTAACTACAAGCTGTTGTTAATTTCCAAATCAGACAAGTTCAACAAAAAATCTAGTTGCATTCCGTGAGTTTGAGTCTTGGATAATACCTTCTTTATTTTCATTCCTCTTAGGTCTTTAATTCCTATTCTTATCAATGGTTTTAAAGTGTAATCCTTGAGCCGACGGTTAGTTAAAGATTTTTAGTATAAATATCATGTAACGTATGTACGCATGTATATATGATTGTATCTCGAAGTTAACTACAAGAAAAGAGAGTAAGCTTACCTCCATGAGTTCTGTCTTAGCAGTATCAACACCCTCCACATCATCGAAACTGACTGTCTGATTACTAGGTTGCCTCTTTTTTGCTGGGCTATTGGCAGCAGAAAGTTGACGATAAAGCAACCACATTAAAGGAGTTAAAGGAATCCATAGAGACAAAATAGTTATCAAAATGTTCCTCATTGACATAAGCACCGATTGAGGGGCTGAGCTATATGCCGTTCCCTTCTCTCTCATCAAACTAAGAAGAAAGTTCTCATCATGGTCAATTTTTCTTGTCGAGAACTGCCACTCCGGGGCAGAAACCCGGGACCTAAATAATCTTTTTAACACATTCACACCAAGTACCTTGCGAGTTTTCATATCATCGACCCCCACAACAGTATCACCCACATTTTGAGATAACGTATCTTCGATTGGTGATTGATTCTCTGATGTCTGAAGATTATCAGGAATCTCAGAGACTGTGTTAAAGAATATACGACGAGACCCCTCTTCAAAGAGAGCATTAGCAACAGACCCACTTTGAAGATTCGTTATTAAATCCGAATAAGGAACAATCTTTGGAGTAGGCACGGCCGTAAACTTCAGGAACAAATAGCATAACCCCAAGACTACAGAAATGAATGTAGAAAGAGTAACCCTTTTCAAATTCCTTCGCAAAAATGTCCCGAACTCCTCTAACACTGCTTGAAATGATACCTTTTTCAATCTCATTGATAAAAGACGCAATCTTGGTCGCAATCTCAACGAAAACCGCTTTCTTAAATCACGATTTCCATTTTTTTCCAAACGGGTTTGTTTATTTTCACTATTCCTGCCAATCTGTGAGCTAATTTTCTTGTTACATAACAACCCATATTGAGATTTACAACAGCTATAACAACCCAAAGAAGAAAAACACATTGAACCATTATAGGAAATCGAAATTCCTCTATACCTCTCTAAAGATTGTCTTTTTCCAATATGAACTCTCAATTTATCTCCACTACATGAAATCATTGATTGATTGAAACAAGAAACATGAACGCCCATGACTCTATAATTGGAAACTAGAGAAAAATGAGTCATTTTTACTTCAACAAAGAACACTTAAAGCAACTTCTCCACAAAATCTAAGAGACCCATTTAACTATCTGGATTCAAGATAGGAATTCTTCCTCCTTGGACTAAAAATCTTGAACTTTTTTCTTTTTTATCTGAATATTAATCATGGATGGACGAAAAACCAGTTGAGACCTAATGAAAGAAAAGAGATTTCACAACAGTTTTGAAATAGGCATGGATCAGAAGAGAAGTGCAGAGATAGAGAGATGTTGATACCTGGTTTTCTCAGCTTGAAATGAATTCTGAGAAGTGGGTTTTGTTTTGTTTCACAGAAGAAATCTTGAAATTTTTATGAGGTTGTATTGAAGTGCTTTTGAGTTCTTACCATTGGATTTCTTTCTTCATTTTCACAGCTTATCCACAGAGTGGGGCTCTTAGTGGATCGGGTTAGGGTCGGATACGGATTGGTTATCTTTAGGGGAAAAGGATCTATAGGCCAGGGGGCAGGTAATAAGGGTTCTATAGGACCGTTCTATTTGCACCCACCTTTTTTCTCAGTGCACGCAGTAACCTTTGTGCACCCAATATGTGCTATAAGTGGGTGCAGTGAGCACAAGTGATGGGTGGGTGCAAGTAGTCTGGCCTGAACCCCTAAAAAAGATGGACTTCACCAATTTTAGTTATCTCTACTTATGTTACCCGGTTAGTTGGTTCGAATTTGGATTTATGATTCATCACTCTAGAATGGTTCTAATTCGTAGGTTGGAATTTTAACGAACTAAAATTTTTGAGCCCAATAGATTAAATATCAAGGTCCTAAATCTTTTTTTTTTTTTTCCAACTGAACGAAGGTTCAAAACCCTACGAAGTAATGAAATCCTTGGGCCAATCTCTAAGGTCTGATTAATCTTTGGCTCAACCAATTGCATGTAGGACTTGAGAGAGAGAGAAAGAGAGAGAGAGAGAGAGAGAGAGAGAGAGAGAGGGGAGAGGGGGGTGCATGTGACCGTGGGATTAGTCTCACTTGAAGGGTGGTGGTTAGGACTGGCAACGGATCAATTTGGTACTAGATCAATACCACTCCAATATCGATTCGAAATTTTTTTAAAACATGTACCCGATTTTATCAAATTAATGAATGTGCGAATTGAATCCGATTCGTTTCATTTCATCCTTAATCCAAAACCAATCCAAAGACATGCCTTATTTTCAAATTATCAATGTTCAAAATTTAAAAAAAATATAAAATCATATAAAATATAAAATATAAAAATTTTCAACTACAAATACAGAGGGAAACTAAAAAGCCTAAAATGTTTTATCTATGAGTATTTATATGAAATTAAGAATTCAAAAAATATATAAAAAATGTTCGGATTGAATTTTTTTGGAGTGGATTGGGATACATCCAACCCAAAAATTGTATCAGATCTAAGATTTCAATCCGAATTTGATTTGAAAATTCAAAATTTTCATATTTTTTTCAGATCAAATTGGTTCGAACATCGAATATATTTTGGATCATTGCCATCCCTAAGAGGGAGGGAGGGAGGGAGGGAGGGGGGGTAAGCACCAAAAAAAAAAATTCAAATTAGTGAGAGAAGTTAACAAACCTACTAAAAAGAGTACCACAACAAATAAATAGAAGGCTTCATGTCGAAGTTCATGAATCAAAATTAACTCAGATAGTTACCAAATAAATCGAAGTTTCCAAGGTAAAGTTGAAAGAGTTAAAATAGACTTTGGGGAGAAAATAAAGGGTTTTGGTTAAAAAGGCTATAAAGTAATTTTGGTCATGTTCTATATTCTCACAAAGAAACTTGCAATCAAGGAATCTTCTATCAATTTGAATGAAAATTGATCAATTTATAAACTAAAAAAAAAAGGGACTAATCTATGTCTTGGTAGAAAAATAATTTGAGATGAGATTAAAATTATTATTTTATAATTGTTAGTCGAGTAAGATGTCTCTGAAAAGGACAATAACAAAATATAAAATTAAACTAAATATCTACTTTAAATTGGTAAGTAGATCGTTCCACTGAGGATTGGTGGACTAATATTTCAGATTTTAGAAAATCAAAGGAAAATGATATAATTTTGGAAGAAAAAAAATTAAATTTTATCAAAAATAATTAAATTAATTAAAATAAAATTTTGAATTGAAACATCTAAGCAGATTGAATCCACCAAAGATAATTAATTTAAATTAAATTATTTTCAAGTTCTTTTAAGATAACTTAAATTAAGAAACTAACAAAGATTTTTAATTCGAAAAGTTTAACAATAAAAATTCATTTTTTCACAAATTTAAGAATTTGCTAAGATTTCCTTCCCTTTAAAAGTTTTATCATCTAATGATCTTACATTACATCGAGCATCTGATGTAATAGGTTCTCCCTAATAGTAATTGATTACGCCAGAAATGAAGGATAATGAGAAATAAATAACAGAATTTTAGAAATGTGATTTGTTAAATAGAAATCTATTAAGAACTTTAAAAAATATGTAATAACATTAAAAATAAAAATAAAAATTAATTAAACATCTTAGCTTCATCAATCTCCTTAGATTGAGATATTAATCAAGACTCGTTCTAGAAAATCAACAAATAAACAGATGAAAAATAATTTATCTTTCAATGCCTCTTGACCTCATCTTATTTTTATAAGCGAGTTAAAAGTTATAGGCAAAATGGTATGACATAACAGATTTAGAACTTGATTCTGTAAATCCGGAATCATCGAATCTCTTGGATCGTGCTTTGACTTTGACAGTTTTTCACTTTTTGATTATTTAATTTTCATCTGTTTAGTTTGCAAGAAATAGACATACAATTAAATCCTAAAAATTCATGAAAATACATGTAATTTTATCAGTAAAATATAACTTATGATGAATTTACTAGTGTGCACGATTTTATGAATAAATCGTATCTCTTCAGTTAAAAAATACAATTAAATACTTATAAAACAATGAGAAAATACACACTTTGACAGATAGGGGCCATGAAGCCTTTTCTATCCAATTGTTTTCATTTTTGTTGGTACCTTTGAATACCATTTCTAATGCAATCTTTCTAATTTCTACCCAAATTCCTCATCGAAAGCCAAGTTGATTTATAAAGAGAATAATAAACTTGACCAAAAATATGATTAAGTATAATACTTAATAATGATCATCTAAAATAAAAATTGAACTTAAAATAATCTAAAATATATTAAAATAGAATTTATAAAAAAAAAAAAAAATTAAAATAGAATTTATCAAAAATAAATAATGATTCTTACATGTATATTTTGACTCCGTTTTTGCGCTCATAAACATACGCAAAAACAGATATTCAGATATTCCCTCCTAGTCAGAAAAAAAAAAAAAAAGTATTGAGATATTCCAATCATACCTTATTGACTTGGCATCAATAAGGAATGATTTTAGGGAGGTAAATTTTAGAGTTCATTGATAATTGGAGTTACTTAATTCAGGATTAAAGTATGCAACATTTTTGGGTCGATTGTGGTTGTGGTCCATTATTATATTTTAGTCTTTATATTTCCTTCTCATATGGAAATCTCTTCCCTCCATTGTAAAAGTTAGTTTTTCTAATAAAATTTGTATAGATCGAATATATATCGAGTATCAAAAGTGGTTAATAAACTAATGGTAAAAATTGACAGTCCTATAGGTAAAATCCAATATATTCGAATATATATCGGGTATCAAAAGTGATTTTTTTCATATTATTGGTTTATATACTACTGTCATTCTTGTACTTTTCTTTTTTTATATGGTGTCATCTTGTACTTGATTAATCCAACTTATATATTATTGCTAAAAGTATTTTCCTTGCATAGGCATCTAGGTTAAGCAGTTGATTGGATGGAAAATCTAGTAATATTGTCTTAGACGAACAGTTTGAGGAGATTGGAAGCAGTTAGAAGGTGTGATTGAAAATATTTGTTCTTTTCCAACAGTTTGTTGGTAGATGTTGTAATGCTACCATGACCTTACAATGGATGTACTCTGTGTTCACAAATGTGAACCTTGATTCTTCTATCAACCAACAAATATGAGAGATTCATGAGAGGCATGACAAGGCCTTTTGTCGGGTATGGAATGACTAGCTAGCACGTGTGGTTGGTTTTTCATGATTGTTGTCATGTGTGTATGATTTCTTAGGTGCTTATTTCTCATCTAAATATCAATACCCTTAGTCCCTATTTATGGTAATGATTGTTTTCTTTTGTCAAGTGTGTGTATACATAATTAGCACTTGACATAAGCTCTTGTGTATACGATTTGGCATTTATTTGAATGTATAAAGGCATCTCTAATCTTGATTTGTTTCCTTGGAATTAAATTTTTTTCTAAAGTAATTAATTCATGCCTGGTAAGTGACCTTAAAGGATTAATTTTAGAAAATATTAAAATTAAAAGAAGAAAACTAAAGAAATTTTAGGCTGCTAGTGGTTGAGACTTAACTCATCCATTGTTCGAATGGGCTGCAATCTCCAAGGATTAATAAAACAAATTTGTATAAAAAGATTTATGTTACCTTAAATCTTATTATTATTTGAGTCCCCCTAACCTTACTAAGATTTGGGCTCTTCTCTTGGCATAAAAAAACATGATCCGATGCTTCAAGGTTGTAGAGGACGAAATTCTTTGAATTTTGAGAAAAAAAGAAAAAAAGAAGTTATTTTTCACAGTTGAATGCCAATTTTTAATTTGGGAGTTACGTGGAAGTTCACTCGCCGTCCATTTTCAAAATCTTGGATTTAGTTCAAAAGAAATTGTTTTTTTTTTTTTCTAAATTTTTTTTTCCAGAGTTTTCGGATGAAACTTAAGGGGGTAGAGGGCTGTGGTGTTGCATTTCTAACCCTTAGTAAGGCTCAAAATCTATTTAGTAACGAAAGGGTTTCACATATTTTTTTTGGGTCATCCAGTCCGGGTCGGGTTAGCGGGTCAAACTGAGAGACCACACCAAACAGGAGACTTGGAGTACGGTTGCAACCCAATACCCGTAAGTGCTGAATCTCTGCACGCTTTGTATGTTATAACATGCGAGAATCGGTTCGCTTTGTTCACATCAGATGATAAGAAACACAAATTCAGGTTGGTTTTCTCAGATTTCGTTTTTTATTTTTATTTTTATTTTTGTTAAATAGGATTTTTGTTTTTATTGGTCTTAAACCGACCCAAATTCTACGTGATCTCATCCCTCTTTCTTGAAAAAGATTTCTGGGTTTTTAATTTTAACTCTTCTGAACCTTTTTTTTCATTAAGTATCACTGTTAAATTCTTTCTATATTGTTGTTTCCTTTTGGGTTTTTGATTTAGATGTTTACTATGTATGATCCATTCTTCTTAGTATTTGGATTTTATAGCTAAATTTCTTGATGGGTATTTGTTTCTTATGTAAATGATAGTGTTGGATTTCTACGTTTCGTAGTATTTCTTTTATTAATGGCTTAATTTCTTTGTTGTTTCTTGATGGGTATGGTATTTCATATTTGTTTCACATGTTACT
Source organism: Akebia trifoliata (assembly GCF_017979445.1). Lineage (NCBI taxonomy): Eukaryota > Viridiplantae > Streptophyta > Magnoliopsida > Ranunculales > Lardizabalaceae > Akebia > Akebia trifoliata. The sequence goes on from NC_141383.1 coordinate 20,795,620, forward strand.
TATAGTGTTGGATTTCTAAATTTCATTGTTAAATTCTTTCTCTTTTGTTGTTTCTTATTGGGTTTTTGATTTACATGTTTACCATGTGAATTTCATTCTTCTAAGTAGTTGGATTTTATGGCTTAATTTCTGTCTTGTTTCTTGATGGGTATTTGTTTCTCATGTTATTGATAGTGTTGGAATTCTACATTTCATAGTAATTCTCTTATTTATGTCGTGTTGTGGAGGCATGAAGAGCATATTCTTGTATGGGGCCTTGGATTTTTTTTTTCTCTCATTGTTTTGGTTTCTTGGATTATAGATTTCTTTTGTTTTTTTCTTGATGGGCATTTGATTCTCATGTTATTGATAGTGTAGGATTTCTAAATTTCGCAGAAGCTATCTTCTGTATGTTGTTGCCAAGGAGTTGTGTAGTGGTGGCATAGAGAACATATTCTTGTATGGTGTATTGAATTTTACTCCCTTATTGTTCTATTTTCTTGGGTTTTACCTCCCATCTTGTATATGTAATTCAGAAGTTCAATTCTATTTTAAAATCTTGGATCAATTGAATAATTTCTGAGTGTTGAGTTTGAATTCCGGTTTATCTAATTCGATTCAACACAGTGAAAGATTTCGCAACAAATCACTTCTTTCCAAATCAATGGGTTTTTCGTTTCAAATAATTCAGTTTTATAGAGTTTTTTCTTGTCTAGAAATTGGACAGATGATCATCTTAAGGGAAAACAAATGATCTTCTTCGCCCTCCCTCTGGAATGGGAGTGATTATATCAGATAGTGTAATGGAGAGGAAAAAGATAGACGAGATTGAACCAGGACCAGTTCCACCAACAAGACCACTGGACAGATTTGGATTTGTAAAGCAAGACCCCAATGATTCCCCGCGAGGGTTAAACAAGGGTGGTTCCGCCAATCAACAGGAGAGGTATGGTTTGTTGTAGTTGTCCTTTTTAATCCTTTGTGCTCCTGACACCATATCTTATTCTAATGTTCAAATCAGTGAATGCGAGTGACCCTGAATAGATTTTATGAGATAGATAATTTTCTTGGTGTTAATCTTTGCCTAGATTTTCAGCAATAACTTTGGTAACAATTAGATACTGATTTTCTTGGCGTTAATCTTGATGTTATATGTATCTTAAAATTTTAAATGATGAAGTTGGTGGCTACTACTATGTTATAATCATGCTAGTATTAGACACTGATTTTGAAGATATAGGAATGGTCTTACCCGAGGTGTCACTTCTACTTCAAAATCTCACCTCTGCTTCCTATTCTGCTTCAAAACTAGAGTACTAATATCTCATATTGCATTTGATTCACCTTTGGTGCACCAATTTATCCTTTTGTTGTTCTATAATTTGTGGATATTAACATATTTCCTATTAGTAAATTTTTTAATTCCATTCCTCTTCCCCATTCTCTGCGTTGTCTAATTTTAATTCCTTTCCTCTATTTGTGGTTTTCATCCAGTATTTTAGAAGGAGAACTTTTTAATTGTAGTCTACTAATATCCCTCATGTGTACTTTCATTTTGTTTTGGTATGATCAACCAACCTATTTTAACACTTCTCTTTGTGATCAAAATGATGAAAATCTCGGAGTACAATCATCTTGAGACACTCTATTCTGTTTGGTTGATAAAAATTCTTCATGAGATATTATTTTTTATATCGGAGTACCTTTCCCCCATGCATTATGCGCCATTTCATTTAGTTAGCATTACACTTGTTGAAATTCTCAGGGAGGAAAGAAGGGTTAGAAAGTGGAGGAAAATGATTGGTGTTGGTGGAAGTGATTGGAAGCACTATGTCAGAAGGAAACCTCATGTGGTCAAAAGGCGTATAAGAAAGGGAATTCCTGATTGTTTAAGGGGTCTTGTTTGGCAGTTGATCTCTGGAAGTCGTGATCTCTTGCTAATGAACCCAGGAGTTTATGAGGTACCATTTTTTTTAAGACACTCATCTCATTAAATGATTTGTCCTGAAAAAATTTCTGGCTTGTTATGTTGTATTTCTTTATTTCATTATTATTTTTCTTTATACTTTACATTGTTTGTGTATGTAATATGCTTGATATTGTTTTGTGGTTGAATTCTTCATAAGAAAATATTAACCATCCTAAAAATTTAGGGTTGGTTTAAAGCGATTCTAAGCTTCTAGCAAACATGATTATTTCCACTATTTATATTTACACAAACCTTTTCATTTTGGAAAACAAGGAAGCTAAGTAGTTTTCTTTTTTATCAGTAAACATATTTTTAATGAGATTAGTAACTTGGTGATGGCGGGTATTGAACCTAGGTCTGTGGTATCATCACTTATATAGACTTTACCAACTAAGCTAGCTAACACCTTCAAGCTGAGAGTTCTATATCTCATATGGGTCATAAACTTTTGTCCATGTTGACAACATGGCGCTATTTATCCAGTTATGCGATATTCCTTGAATATTTAATATGCTCCAACTACTTCAAGTTTTCTCGAAGTTAATTTGCTTTGTATCTAGATTTAATGTTTTTATCACTTGAAGTTAGAACTTTTTATTTTATGATGCAAGTTTTAATGTGTATTTATTTGTGTGTGTGTGTGTGTCTGGGGGAGGAGATATCAAACTATCTGAACATAGTTTTCACGTTCCCCATGAATGCATGAGGTATTTCCAACACTATTACTAAATAGATGGTGGTCCTTCCATATAAATGTGCAAAAACACGATAACGACACAGATTCCTTCACCAAACATTATAAGCACTGAGTTGGGGGTTCAAAATTTCAATCCAGAATGGTTAAGTTGATACACTTGGGAATAAAGATAGTTATATTCCAGTAAGCATTTAAGTCCACCTAAATTGCGTCTCAAATTCCTTCCTGGTCAATTAAAACAAAAATAAATTCTCTTATACTTTTGGTGACAACGCTGCCTAAATAACACCACTTGGACTCCTACTGTAGTGTTGATCTCTTCTTAAAACTGACACTCTCTTCTTCCTAACCTTGATTTCTTGTTTACTTAATGTCCTGATATGTGTTGCTTGTGCTGCAGCAACTAGTGATATATGAGACATCGGCTGCAGAACTGGACATAATTCGAGATATTTCTCGTACTTTCCCTTCGCATGTTTTCTTTCAGCAGAGACATGGACCTGGACAAAGGTCCCTCTACAATGTTCTAAAGGCATATTCTGTGTACGACAGAGATGTTGGATATGTTCAGGTATGACCCATTTTGTATCACATTCTTACATCTTGACTTACACTAGTTTTGGTTCGTAATAGAGATCTTCTATTGATTTTAAGTTTCTAGAATACCATTTAATAGCTCTTTGAAATGCAGGGAATGGGATTTTTAGCAGGTCTTTTGCTTCTTTATATGAGCGAGGAAGACGCATTTTGGCTATTGGTTGCTTTGTTAAAAGGAGCTGTTCAGGCTCCAATGGAGGGATTGTATTTGGTAATCTTTCCATTTCAAGATGTGGATTTCATTCTTAGAATATATACTTACAGTTACATGTAGAGTACAATTTCTTGCATTTCAAGATTGAAAAATGCTGAGTATGTACTCAGTAATATTCTGTGGGGGAAAATATGAAGCATGCTTGCCTTCTAGTTAGATTTTGGATGGTAATTGGCAATCTAATAAGTCATATATTCGTTGGAATCCTCACAATTGGATTACAACTTTGACATTGGTATGTTATATGCCGCAATAGAAGCCAAGTTCCTGTGAGGCTATAGAATCACGTTTGATTCAAAATGAGTATGGTGTACGTACTCCTTTCGTTTTCAAAATCGAATTAGGCTGTGAAATGGAAGAATTGATTATCGCTTGCACAAAAGAAGACCTCCACTCATCTGATGGAGAAGCTACAACTTCTATGTAACAAGGGCACTCCGTCAAGAATTTGTTGTGTTGAATATTGAGTGGTATTGATGTGTCAGACACATGCCAACACACTTCTTCAAAACATCTTAATTTGTTCAATATTTATATTGCATACATGATTCTAATATTTAGTAGCTTATTAAAATACTTTATTTCTCTACTATGTAATGAAATTATTTTGAGAGCCTTATGTACTGGAATTCAATAGAAATAACTTATTGTCATCAAAACCTTATCCCAAAAATTTGCAAAATAACCCATGAATTATTACAATATGCTCCCTCTTTTATTTTGCTACTCTGACTGGTTACTTTATTTTTGTGGAGTAGGCGGGTTTGCCACTTGTACAACAATACCTCTTTCAATTTGAGCAATTGGTGCGACAGAATTTGCCGAAGCTGGGAGAGCATTTTTCCCAAGAAATGATAAACCCAAGCATGTATGCTAGCCAATGGTTCATAACCGTTTTCTCTTACTCCTTCCCTTTTCATTTGGCTCTTCGAATCTGGGATGTCTTTCTCTATGAGGTTAGTTATCTAAAATTTCGAATTATGTGCGATTTCCACATTCTCTAGCTTTATCTTATAAGCACTATTCTATGGATTAAACATACAGAGTAGTTTCTTTCTTTGCTTAAGCATCCTTTTTATATCTGTCTCAAAGCTAGATAATTTTTTTTTTCAGGGTGTTAAGATTGTATTTCAGGTTGGGTTGGCCCTATTGAAATATTGCCATGATGATTTAGTGAGTATGATGGTGCTTGACATTCCTTTTATACTTAAAATACTACTATTATATTCTGATTATTTAAAGGTTAATTTGGTCTTGATCAGGTAAAATTACCTTTCGAGAAGCTCATACATGCTTTACGAAATTTCCCTGAGGACGCTATGAACCCAGATACACTATTACCGATGGCTTTCTCAATCAAGGTTAACTTCTTTTCCTATGTCATTCTTTGGGGGACAAATATAAGAGATTTTATTAAAAACTGAAGAAAAGAGGCTAAGGTAGCCCACGATATAGAAGAAAAAAACCAAAAAGAAAAGAAAAGAAAAACAAACAGAGGGCCTGAAGCCAAGACTTAAAAATCCCAAGATCTCTAGATTTACTGCATGGGAAGGATTCTCTCTTTCCACGAAACACCTTTTTATTCCTTTCTTTCCAAAGACCCCAACAGATGGCAAAAGGAAGGATAGCCCAAAGATATATTTTTTTTCTTGGAGAAGACGTTTTGAGTCCACCCTACCATAAGTGAAAACAACGAACGAGGGAAGACCCAATCCACCTGGAGAAGAGACAAGAAGTGCGTTCAGATTGCAAACGAGAATGGACAATGAATAAGAATATGATCAACAGATTCCCCATCTCTCTTACAAAGGGAGCAAAAATTGGGAACACTAACTACACCAAATCAGATTGTCCTAACCTTTGACCCATTCTCTTCTGCCCTAACCTTTGACCCATTCTCTTCTGCCCTCTTCGTCATCACCGATGAGATTGGAATTAAGAAGGTCTAGGAGAGAAGCCACCTTAGTTATTTCCTAGTCATTGAAGTTTCTCCTGAAGCCCAAATCTGAGTATTCCCATTGCGAATCAAACAATCCTGCACTGTACTGGATTGGTTTAAGACTTGAGATTTCATGATGGTTAAACTTTTATGTGATTATGTTTTGATAATTGCTTATCACCGAGTTTCCTCTGATTATTTTCTCCTGACAAGCAAGTATTTATTAAAGTAAATAGTATGACTTCTATTTAAAAATGCTCTATCATCCACTTTTCTAGAATCTCTATCACCAGCTTGACATCTTTCTTTTCATCTCTATAAACGTATCTCACGTTGGAAAACCTGGGATTACCATTTGATCTTTATTTGAAATTACATTTAGGAGTATCTTTCTATGAATCAGATAGTTTTCCATTAACAATAGCTAATGCTAACAGAAAATCGGTATGCATTTTTAGTAGAGAAGCCTAGAAAGATGCTAGAGCCCCGTAGATGGCAAGTATGCCAAATTGTTACTATTTTCACTCTACAGGTCATGCTATTAAAGGCTTAAAATCTTGTTCAATGCAATGTTTTAGTCGAGAAAAAACAAAATGGTAAACTGGGATGTTCGTTCAAAACATATCTATGTATTTATGTATGTAGACATGCATGTGCAATAGATAGGATGAATTTTTTGCGGCATGTAGTAGGCTTCCTCAATGACCTTAACGCATCAAAGATGTACATGAAAATCTGTCATGTGAGTATCATGATCGTGAAAGAACTTTCCTACTACGTTTATTGGAGAAGTTGAAACATATCTAGTTTTATTTGTAATCCAAATCAATATGCACCAATCATCTGGAAAATTTCTGTTGATGACCACCATGAAAAACTAAACAGACACGTCCATGATTTCAATCCATGGTATATGGTTTTTTGTTTTCTTAAACAATGGTATCACTAACCCAGGAAGAGTATACTTCAAGAATGTAATTAGTTCTTCAATGGGTTATTCTCGACTTCTGCATCATAATTTTTCGATTTGGTCGACTAATAGGTTTCCAAACATTTGGAGGAGTTCAAGCAAGAGTATGAGAAGAGAAATGGGAAACAAATTCAACCTGCAGAATCAAACGGGAAGCAACTCCAGGACAGTAGGCTGAAACAGACATCGGGCAAGCATTGAAGGTGCTTTTCCAAGAATATATCAACGTCTGAAAGGAATCCAAACAGTGGGATGGGATGGTAGAGATTTTGTTGGAATCTACACATCTTGTGATGAGGAGGAATCCCTCTGCATGTCTTGTCTATTTTTCTGTATTTGGGATTAAAGATCATACATAATTAATTAATGATTACCAAGTCTTCATCAAGAAATTTGATTCAATGCTAACTATTTGTTACTCATGATCTCATTTAAAAGGTGGGTAGGCTTAGAAAAAAATTAAAATGTTTGATGTTCCAGGTTGTCTTAGCTAAATGAGGACGAGCAGAACGTCTCTGTTAGACAACGAGCGTGAGACGGCAAGATGAGATGCTTGTCAACCAGCTGAGCTCTTCATAGGCAAACAACTATGATTAAAAATCAAATTAACTAATTTTTTTTTTACGAAAGTTCTCTTGAAATTTAGATGAAAGATACCCCCATAAAAAAAAAAAAATGCATACTCATCATCATACCTTAGCACATGGTGAGGTGAATATTTTCAATATGACCCAATTAAGATAAAAGAAAAATACTAAGAAGAGACTAGTAGTGTAACAGGTTTGCATGATTTACTCATGCAATTACAAAATTTTTTAATCATCTTAAATCAGCCAAAAAGTTTACATCTTAAAATATTTTTAAACTTGTAACACGGCTTTGCCCAAGATTGAATGAAATTGAAGTAATCCGTAGGGTCTGAATTTCCGGGCAGCTCTCAATTGCTGTATCCACTTTCTATCCTGCTCGAGTTTGCTCTTCAACATCATTATCTCTGCAACATTATTCAGTGTCTGTAGTATAAACTCAAGCTTTGAAGTAGATCCACACATTATTCAGTACACTTCATAGGTAAAAATAGAATGAGATTAGCAGATAACATATATATTTTTTTGGATTAGCATAGTAGGTCTTATTGTTTGTTGCCTTGTAAAGGTTTCCCTTCAATTTGATCGGTACTCCGAGAACACCAACACATTAACCAAAATTTAAATTCATATAATAAAAAAAAATGAAAAAAACGACGGTGATAATTAGATGGAGATATCAGAAATAAGAAATAGTGTGTACTAAATATTTTCTTTCAAGAGCTATGTCAAATATTTCAATAGGGCATTAGGACATGAAAGAAATCCTCCTTTGGAACAAAACTATTGATCTCCTTCACAATTACAACAACAGTTAATAATTTTTGTCTCAAATTTTAAAAGCAGGGAATAATAATAATCTACATGATATAAGTAAAGAGAGCTGCTATTGGCACCCCAACTTTTACTAATTACAACCCATTTAAAAATAAGTGAATGGTTGAGATAAGGAAAAGTTGGGATGGCAATGCTATCTCCTCTCTTCTTCTTCTGTTTTTTGTTAGATTTCTACTTTTTAGGTTTAATATTTTATATGAGCCTAATACTAATTGTAAAAAACTAAAGAAATTGTTTGAATGAGTCTATAATGTTTTGTAATGTTGATTAATAACTTGAGGCAAATCTTTGTAATGGTTGAATAGTGTGTTTTAATCTTTAAATTGGTGTGTGATAAAAAATTTGAGGAATTGGGGTGTAACAAGTAAAAATTGGGTTGCCAATTGCAGCTCTCTAAGTAAATTGGAGATTGTTAATAAATTAATCATTATGGGCATAAGTAGAAATAGTTAAAACTAACCAACAGAGCCATCAACTAAATCAAACCCAGAAAATTTTCGATTCTATCCTTTTCAACCACATATATCAGCTATAAAATATATAGAAATTATAGAAAGTACTCTGTAATCCATTCTGAAATCATAGAAATTATTTTGGTAACAATGCTAATAAGCAAACATGAAGTTCAATTTCATAGTAACAATTTTTGCCTAAAAAGACAAATGCTTGAAAATAAAAAGGGATGACGGATATACGCTTATGTGCATGCACAAGATAAATTGAATCATGCATACTGGACATGGTTTTTTAAACTCGTCTGAGACCGAGACGTTTCGTCTGAATTAACTCGATATCAGAGCTGATCGAGACCAACTCACAAAGTCATTTTTTGATCGAGATTTACAAGTTATAGTTCAATTTATTGATTTGTCTCATGAGACGTCTCAAACGTATTAGAAAACTCGTCTGAGACGACTTGGTATCGGAGTTGAACAAGACGAGATGAAATACCGAGTTTAAAAACCGTGATACTGTAGTAACATCTCAACATCTCAAGGGTATTCTATGTGAATCAAAAGAGTTTTGACACCCAATTTTCTAATATTTTTTTAAGGATAGACGAATTAATTGGAAGATTATTCTTCTCCATGCATCACCACTCTAAAACTCAGGAAGCATTATGAAAGATGTCCCTTTATAAAGAAAATTTTCCTATTTTAAAATAATAAAATAATCAATGTTTTGCCAAATTAATCTCCAAATATGGTAAATTTTATATCCTTCAAACCTCAACCTTTTATATTCTTTGACTTTCAAATCTCGAGAATGAGATTGGGTTTTTAGCGAAGTTGAAGATGATAGATTTTGTCTAAACAAGCCCACAAAAAATTGAAGAAAATAGTTGTTTAATGAATTTTTGTACAAAGTAACAAAATTGTCTCCCACCAAATAATTATGGGATCCAAACTTGGTTACAGTGCAGGGGAAGCCCAAACTGGACTGTAATAGCCCATATTCGGCCAGGTCTAACAAAAATTACCAATGTCCAAGTCTGGCCAGCCTACACATAAGTAAAAGCCATAATATGGGCTATTACAGTCCAATTTTTAGATATTGGACATTGGTAATTTTTGTGGGCTTATTTATGGGTCATATTTGGGCCTATTTATGGGCTAACTTGATGGGCCCAATTTTTAAATATTATAAATATAGCCATAACGTATTATAAATAAAATTATCACATAAGGAAGAATCGTGCTGCAGTGACCTCAAGATTGTACCTCATATCACACATCTTGCCATGAAAGTGTGTAGGAACCATAGATGCCTACGAGTCAAAAAGCATCGATGGTTCGTACACCCTTTCACGTCAGGATGTACGATATGAGGTACAATCTTGAGGTCACTTCAGCATTATTCTATAAGTAATCTTTTCGGGCACTTGATGGGTATAGTTCCCAAGACTGAGCCCAGCTCTAAAAAATGAATTGGGATAATCTGACTCGGTCCGGTACTAAATGGGCCTAGGAACACTACCCAAATTCAGTATACCATGGGCTGGGCCAGGCCTAAACCTTAAATTGAGCATTCTTTTTTTTTTTTTTTCGATCAAATGAGGATTTGAATGTATTTTTAGCAAAATTGTTCAAATCATCTTTGATTTTGGAAAATTCTGGAATGAAAATAGAGCTGAGCACGAACTCAAGATCGAGATCAGATATCTTGAACGAAAATGAAGAATTCTCACTGACATTTTCAAATTCTCTGCAAACATTCGAAAAAACACACAAGAAAACTATAAGTGTGACAAAAAATCAGCAACTTGTGATCCTTAACAGTTGTTCCTTATCTCTACCACTAAATGATCAAGCACAATTGGGGTCATGGTGTGGGGAGGGGAGGGGACCAACTAAACACACAGTCCAAATTCCATATAGATTGATCTATCACTATCTAGTTGTTGTCACCATCATGTAGTCCATTTCCCATAAATGTTTTTGTGTACCAAATGATCTAAATAGGTGTCATTGGGTGGGGGTGAAGTAATTTTCGGGGGGTTTCGATCCAATATTTATCGGATTTGATGGATTCATATCGGATCTCTCAATAATCCTTGTATGATTGAACCCAATTCGATATACAATATATATATATATAATATTTTTATGCTTCAGGTTCTGGTACTGACTCGTGAAAAAAATACATGATGCCAACCATGGTTTTAAATCTCGTACGAGACCGAGACAACTCGTCCGAAACGTCTTGGAATTATCAACTAACGAGACGGATAGATAAGTCAAACGTATAAGACGAGATTTAAAACCATGGTTCATTTATCTCATTGTTGAATGAGAAAAATCGTCCGAGATGACTCGGTCTTGTTCATGGATGAGATGAGACATCAAAATGAGTTTTATAACCATGATTCCGACTATGTAAATATGGAATCCAATAATCTTAATAAATTTATCTTCAATGTATTGTGAGATACCTTGATTTTTTTATCCCTTGAAATCCATCATTTTTGAATTTGGGCTTCATCCCTTGCACTCAAGGATGATTTGATCAATTACTTGATTTTCTCTATTGCTCCGTCTTTTAAATCAATGAGAAAAAATAAAAAAGAAGTTTTTACACTAATTAATCAAAAATCAAAAAATAAAAAATTTCTTAAGTACAAAAATCAAGGGTTGTCAAATAAATCTAAGTTTTATCCTAAACATTGAATATGTCAAAGATGATTGATTTTTGGGATTGGTCATTTTTAGGACTTAACATGGGTTGGATTCAGGCCAGATCTAATTATATTGATACCCAGATCCGATTTTTTATCTGAATCAAGATATGAATTCGACTCGGATCCTATTAATTAAAATCATATCCGAACCATTTTACTATCACTAAACCCATATCCAGATTCAATCCGACCAAATTACTTAATTTCGATTGGATAATTTCAGACCGTTGAACAATTTTTTACTGTATTTCTTTTCTAATAACTATATTATATTATTTTATTTTACAATTATAATTTTTTATTTATAAGAATTCGTGTTATATTAAAGTAATAGAAAAAATAAAAAAATAATTTTCAAGGTAATATATCATTTGAATCTACCTTAATATAGAGATGGATCCATACCCGACTCGAATCTGACTAGGATCAAGGGACATCAACCCATTTTTTCATTTGGATATAATCCAAAGAACCAAACTCATTAAAATCGGATTCAGATCCAGATCACTTGCATTAAAATCTGACCCATTTTTTGCCCTAATCATTATCTATTAGTATCTAGAAAAGACAATGCTTAAGGTGTGTCAACAATTTTTACTAAGAGCACCCTAAGATGTGCGCCAATTCATGGGTAAAAGTTGGGGGTACTCTTAGTAAAAGTTGTTCTGGCAATTGAATCTCTGTAAAATATTCATAAAAAATTTCACTTAATTTAAGATACTTACCATACGCCTTTTAATGTTATTTTATACGTAAAAGTAAAACTGAGGAGCGGCTTATAACCAAAAGCCAGTTCACACCGTGATAACGGATAGTTTTCATCCCAAAATAATTTCCTCTCCACAGGCAGGGGTGGATTTGAATTTAAAAAAAAATTATATTTTCTCCTTTTCGATTTGATATATTTTGAGTTAGCCTCATGTTTGCCCCCCCCACAAAATTGTTGGCAACTGTCCCCACCCGCACGCTACTCTAGTTTTTGGGTTATTAGGACTCTTCTATTTGATTAATATTTGACAATTGTCCCCACTCCCACTGATGACATTGCCTCTTGACTTAGGTCTTCTCTAATAAACTTACGTGCCATATCTATTTGAATTGTCAATGTTGTAATATGAATTGAAATGTGAACGACAAGCCTCAAATGCCATTTTCTCAACTTAAAAAAAAATCCCTTGAATTTTCTTCTCGAAATCACTCATATTCTTCTTCTCTCTCTTTTACTTTTGAGCTTTTATGAGAAGTTGAATCAATAGAGATTTGATTTTATATTTTTTTTAAGTTATCTTATTTCTTTGAAATTTCGATTATTATTATTTGGATTTAATCACTAAGGAAGATGAAAAAATCACTATTAAAACCTTTAGAACGATGATTTTAAATCAAAGAACTTACATTTTTTTGACAAATTTTGTATGATAGGTTTAGATTGAACTTGTTTTAACTAATTTGGTATGTACTTATCGAATATTATCAAACATATATCAGTAGGTAACTGCCGAACAAAACTTTCTCAAGTAAATCTTTGCATTTGTCATGCTAATTTTGAATCTCTGTGTATAAGGTCGATAGGTACTTACTGAACATTGCAAACATGAGAAAGATTCGGTAGTCACTAGAGTGGGTGCAATGAGAACTAGACAAATAAATAAATAAGAAGAATTAGACGTGTGCAATTAGACACTTCGTCTTCAGGGTGGGTATGGAAAGTAAGTGGGTTCATCGAGTCATTTTGGTGTGTTCAAATAGAGCCGCCCTAATTTAAAACGTTGAAATTAGAAGAAGCTTCAATCATTAAAACATATATTGATTATTAATTACAAATAATAGGAATAAGATGAATCAAGAATTATTTTATTATAACTAATCGGTGGTTGTCAGTGACATAATGACACTGGTGATATAGTCAAGTTATATAAATAATACAAAAATAAAATAAAAAAAACAACGGAGCTGTTATCATAGGGGGAGTGAAAATATAACAACTCATGATTGTATTTTTAATACATAATTTATTAAATAAAATGGATTTATCTACTTAAAAATTATTAATTGTAGATTGCAAAAGATGTCTTTTTTGCAAGAAAGAGTGAGTAGTGATGGATTAAATAAGTAAATGAAACATAAAAAAAATATAATTAATACTTGAATTTCAATATATAATTCTTGGGAGGCGTTCTACACCCTAATATATTTTTGAACTTGATATTCCCACGTTCCCACATCTGCATTCGTACCTACTCCACGCTCTGGTCACTGAGGATTTCACAACTTAACACACTCGAATTATGAACAACAAATTTTTACTTGAGAATTCACTTTTGATTTTTTGGTTCTCTATTTTTAATATAAATTAAAATTTTTTTTTTGTTAAATTGTTTCAATCTTTGATTACTTGATGCTTTTGCTTACTTTTGCCAATAATTCTAAATATTTTATATCTGATTTTTTCTGACAGATTAAAGTATGGATAGGGGGTTAGATCAACATGACAAATAAATGAAAAAAGTAAAATACAAAATAATAATAAATCATTAAAGAAACAAAAAAGCAGACTGACACAGACCAAAGGACCAAATTATTCGTGAAGGAAGATTGTAGTTAAAGTTACTTGGTTAAGATATGTTTGGGGTCTTTCAAAAGGGTTCAATATCATGCATCTCATGGTAAAAGAGGTAGGCCCCCCTAATGTCTCCTCACATAATCTTTATCCCATATTGATACTATGTAAGTGCTTGTCCACATTTGATTTCTATTTACTTTATTATATAATATATTTTACCTTTAAAAATCTTTCAATCTCTTTAGAAAGGAAAAGAAATTCTAGTCTATGATTAATGTCATCTTTTTTATCTTATTGAACATTATGATATCAGATCAATGATAAGATCGTCTAACGATTTGATCGAACACAGTAATCGGATTAATGATCAAGATCATTTCTTGATATATTACAAACTGATCTAGATCATGTTTTGATCAATGATTAAGGTCATCTAATTAGTGATTGCACCTTTAACAAAATTTTCAGTTAGGATCACACTTGCAACATAATGTGAAAAAAACCCAAATTTGATGGTCGAATTGGTGTTGAATTTTTTATTGTCAAAATTTTTTTTTTCGACAGATTGAAATAGTCAAATTAATGAAGAATGGGAGAAATTCGACAGCTCTAAGCCGTCAAATCTGGGAATATCAAGAATTTCGACGATCTTAGACCGTCAAAATTCATTTTCTAAAATTCGTAGGCCTTTGGCCCCTCAATTTTTTTTTGTCAAATTTTCTAATTTTCAAGTAGTGCAAGTTTCCTAATATGGGGATTGTCTGCATTTTTTGAGACGTTATTTGTGACCAAAAATGGGAGGCGGTCATGGAAACATGCACTTTCCCGAGAAAGTTCAAGCAAGTAACATCTAACATGCAAAACTTTCTTGAAGAAGCTGGTCTGATTCCTTTACGACGTCTACTTTTCATTTAAGATGTTGGGGCAAGGCAAGCCCTAGTTCCAATCGACATCTAGAAAATATTAACGGGAAAGTTCAAGCAAGTAACATTTAACATGCAAAACTTTCTTGAAGAAGCTGGTCTGATTCCTTTACGACGTCTACTTTTCATTTAAGATGTTGGGGCAAGGCAAGCCCTAATTCCAATCGACATCTAGAAAATATTAACTTTGAACTCTCAACCTTCTTTCGTAAAAAAATTATTTTGGTGAAAACAAAAGAGGTTTTTATCTTTATTACATATAACCCGATAGACTTCTGATATTATCGTTTTATTTTTCAAAATAATTTTTCAATTTATTTAAAATTATCATTAAGTTTTCTAAAATTTATAATATTATTAAATTACTTTATTGAAACCAATCATATCTAACTTACATAGCACGATTGCTTTTGTAACTGATCAGATGACTAATTTATAAATTGAAAGAGATAATAAATCAATCACAAGTGGAGTTGAAATAAAGTTATTAAATCGACAAACTAAGAGCCTCGTGAAGCCAATGTCAGGTCTCTATAACAACTTTATTTCAGCTTAAGAAACCTTTATCTTTATATGAGAATCTATTCTATACTTTTGCTTTTATGAAAAGGCCCACCAAATATTTTCTTAGCAGATATTCGATCCATTTCATACATGCATATATATTTTGAATCTTGTTCTTCTGTACTGAATTCTTAAGTGTCAAATTGAAGTGAAAGCTCTATTCCACCGTTCAAATTCATCAATTATTTGCTACTCATTTGATTAAATCCTCTATATTCTTGTGTTTTTGGACCAATCAATCAAATATATCAACCTCACTTACTTGATACCTTTTTGACCTCTAGCAAATAATTGTTAGTATGAGTAATGTTGATGTATTTGCACCGCACATGTTGAAGGATTGATCAATAAACATTTGGGGTCAAAAATTGCGTTTGATCGGATGATCTGAATCATTAAGCTATAATGATTTATTATTTACAGGCACGGCAAAAGTAATACTAATTTTATTTTCTTGTCGGTGAAACTATCAAAATATAACAATAAAACAAAATTCATACTATACCCTTCTGTAGTGTTAAATTAGTGCTGAATTGAAAACCCTTATTATTATTATTATTATTATTATTATTTTTCTTTTTATATAATGAGTATCCTTGAAGACAGCAGATCGGACCTGTATCTGAGTTTTGCTCAATCCTAGACCATGGTCTTTTTCAAAGACTAGTCTTGGGGCATGTGCAATGCCCACATCACAAGCACCAGGTAAGTGAGGGTGTGCTCTCTTGGGTGGCCCCTGAGGAATTAATGCTTATATTAAGTATCAAACTCACGACCTATGGGCATTAATCGCTTATTGGTCCTAAATTTCCATTGAGCCAATCCCGCGGGGTTCATTATTATTATTATAGAAAATAGAGTTTTAATTCAGCAAAACTTATGAGTGTATAACTTGATTATCCATTATGATTACGGATTGTCAAAATCAATTTATTTTTTAAAATTAATTTCCAGTATCCAAAATCTTGATTGGCTAACACTATTTGTGAAAAATTGATATTATGAAATTTTTTACTCAAATTGCACATCTTGAGATTAAAAATGAGTGTAAAAAGTACTTGTCCCAGAGCTTGATGACAATGGATTTTTGAGAGTAAAAAAATCAAAGATTCTTATAAAGAGATCAAAATAATTGGGTATTTGGGTCATTTTCTACTATTTTTCAAGTAAAACACATGTTTAAGGGACATCTCAATATTATTGAAAGAATTTTGATGATTTTATATTTTTATAATAAAAAACTCTAATAATAATAATAAATAACTTACCCAAGTAAGTGCTTTCACAATTATCAATTCGATGAACTAAGAGGTTTTAAGTTCAATTTCGTTTGATTACTTTAAGATGACTATTGAGATTGTTAAAGATGAATATACAAGGAAGAGGTAGAATGAAGGATGGGGACCAATGGTTAAAGCGATTTTAATTTTTTTTGTTTTTTTTGAGATGTCTAGTATTCTTATTAGGCTTAGACTTTTCTAGTAGGATTCCTTTATGTTTTTTGTTCTATCAAATTTCTTGTAGTTGTGGACAGAGAGTCTATAATCTTTATTGTTGATAGTGAATTTTTCTCCCTCTCCTTCATGGATGTAGACAATTTGCCAAATCACGTAAGAATAAAGTATCAACTAGATTCGATATGATATGGTGAAGAAAAGTTATAAATGATTAAATTATTCAATAACAAAAATAAATTAAACAAATTAATCTAATTGAAATATGGAAATAAAAATTCAAATTCTTCATTATCTCACCACAAGGTAGGGCGATGGGGATTTTTGATCTATGAGGTAAGTCTCATCTTGCATTTTGTGGGGTACCCTATAGAGAGATAAACCTAAAATCTCCAAATAAAAAAGGGCGTTTATAAATCTAACCTAATTCTCAAACAAGTCTTGTCAATGGAGAGAAAAAGAAGCAAGAAGGACGTACAAGGCAGCTAAACAAAGGGTAAGAAACAAAACATCTGATTGAAAACATATTGTCTTTGGTTCAAAGAATACAGAATCTACCTTATAAATTTGGTTATTACCTAATGGTTCTAGAGATTGAAGAAATGGATAATAAATCCAGAGATATGTTATTGGCACCCCAACTTTTACTTATTACACCTCAATTACTTAAATTATTTATCACACCCAAATTAAAGATTAAAACACACCCTTCAAACATTACCAAGGTTTGGCTCAAATTATAATCTCAATATTACAAAACATTATAACACTCGTTCAAATAATTTTAGTAGTTGTTTACTATTATAAATAGACTCATATAAAATTATAAACCCAAAAAATAAAAATCTAACAACATAAAACAACAATAACAAGAAAGAGCTTCTATTGGCATCCCAACCTTGACAAGCTCCCTAGGAAGCTTAGGTCAACTGTTTGAAACCCACAAAGCTATGAATTCCTTGGGGTTGCACCCTCCAAGGTTTGGTTGACCCTCGACTCAATCAGTTGCACGTAGGACTTTCCAAGGGGTAGTGCCTATGACTGTGGGATTAGTCTCAACCAAAGAGTGGTAGAAAAAAAAAAAAAGTAAAAGTAAAAGTTGTGGTGCCAATAGCAGCTCTATACAAATCATTTGCCCTTAATCACTGGTCATCCAAGTGATGTTAGATAATTGTAAGGGCAATTTTGTTGTTTTGCTTATCCTACACTATCTAAACTGTCCTCTTGGCAGTCATGCAAGGTGTTTGGTCCACCTTTCTATGGTACCACCTAAGAAAGAAAACTGCCCAATAAAGCTAAATGGAACCGACTAGCTGCACATCACCTAAGTACCAATTGCGCTCCAAACTAAAAATTACTTTTTAAATTTTTTTTTTTATTATTTTAAATTTGCATTATATGAATACTTAAGATAATAAAAAAAAACCCATCATTAGCAGGATCGTTTGCATATTTTTAACCTACATGTAAATCATGAAACTTTGAAATCTGAATCTAGAGTTTATGAAACTTTGGAGTCCTCATTTCTCTCAGATTTTCAAGAAGAAGAAGAAGAAGAAGAAAAAAGGTACAATTTTTTCTTTTTGAAGTGTAATCATATCAATGTAACTACAAGCCATTTTTTCAAGTGACTTGGTGCAACCGGTACTAGGTGATGTGCAACTAGTCGGTCCCAAGCCAAAACCATTTGCTACCTCTCAAAGGATCAGTGATCGATCATGACTTGCTTTAAATTTTAGGTCACAAAAATAATCCACCACTAATGACAGTTGCAAGATAATTTGAATGCAATCCAACCATGCCGAGCTGATTCCCTCGAGTCATTTCATCTCCAATCAGATAAATCATTACCACAGTTAATAATTATTTAATAACTCTAGTTGGTGGCATGTGCAAATGCACGTGTATTCAATAAGTTAGGATTTATGCATGATTTTTTTTTTTAAATTTTTTATAATTACTTTAAAAAAGCATTCAAAAAAAATTTTAGATAGATAATCTAATTATATCATACTTTATCATTTAAGATAGTCTAATGATTTTCTAACTCAACTTTGACAAAATAACCGAAATACACATTGATGAGGTATATGAAAGAATTATATATATTTTTCCTTGGGATACAAAATTGCACATCCCTATAAACATGGGCAATTGTGTATTTCAAGGGAAAAAATTTATGATTCTTGCACATGTCACGTCAGTGAGTTTTTGAGTTACGCTTTCAAATTGAGTTAGAAAATCAGCGTTCTTGAAAACCATTATGTAAGAGTTCTTTTTATAATTTTAAATAGGGTCTGACTAGTTGCACACAACCTACTAACAATTGTACTCCATCACTTGAATTTTTTCCCTTTGCACTCCATTTGAATGATTGTGCTCTAAAAATAATAAAAAAATTATTTCACTCTTTTGTTGTTTTTATTTTTCTTCTTCAATTATACCGACAAAAATATTGCTGGTTCAATAATTTTTGTAATAAATTCTTAGTTGTATAGCAAACATACTTGCATTATAATTTATAGGGTCGAGAAGGTGAATAAGCCTTAAACCCTAGGTCACCATAATGAACTGCAATTAGTAGGTTAAAATAGAGGTTAGAAAAATACAAATTTTTTTGAAAAGATTTGTGTGCAACCAACAACAAGTGGTGTGCAACTAGTCAGTCCCTTTAAAATATTGACTTAACGAATGTTGAAGATAGCATAATAAAAGTGTATTTTTTATTTATAGAAAACTAACTAAAGGCATATTTGTATTCAAAATAATTATATAAATAAGGTGGATTAGAATATGCTTAGTTACAAGATCCTATTTCTATTTAGATAATAATATTTAAATTATTAAAACATTTATTATTTTTATCCACAAATGCAAAAAAGCTGGTTGACTCTATCAATATATTTCAAAATGTCGGATGAATCATATTGGATCTTAGACGAGCCAGATCATTGTGAAGGACGATTGACATTGAAAATCCCGCTAGTTCAAGAATGATTCAAAGATGACTTGGGAGAGTCGTCTTGGTCTCAGATGATTTAAAAATCATGAATCCAGACCATAAAAGGGAAATTTTTGATAGAATCAATTACTAGATGATTCGATTAATTTTTTATCGTAGTGTTGCATGCCAATATCGTTATTGGATTTTACCAAAATTTTCTCTTTCTTCACCGTAATAAGATGGTAAATGTTCGAAATTATCGGGAATTTGGGGAGAAGGAAAAAAGCACAAGAAAGCACGAAGTGTGACAAAATATCATCAAATTGTGATTCTTAGCATGCATGCACTCCTATTCAATGATGAGGCCTTCTTAAAGGAAAGGGAAGGGGGCATGAATGCTTCCACCATCACCACCACATCAACTTTGATACAAAACAACATAATGGTTGATTGATCTGTCACTATCTATTTGTTGTCACGATCTTTCGGTCCATTTTCCATATATTTTTTCGCGCCAATCAATCTGAATTGGCATCGATAGGTGGGTGAAGAAATTATTGGGTCTAATATCTAATAATGTATGGGATTTGATTCCTATGTGTATCAATATTTGGATCCATATTTAATCCGATAACAAATGAATTGGGTTTAAATAGATCATTAATTATTCTAAATTATAAAAATGACTTCCACTAAACTAATTTTAATATTATAATGAGAGAAGATGAGTATTGTTGATATAAATTCACATTAATTAATATTTTTAAATTTTAAAAATGTCCTTCTATTCCATTAAATAACACAACCACTTTATAAAAGTTAGTTTATATGAAATTCTACAATAAATTTTAAAAGTTTATGATAAAGATAAGAGAAAATTATTGAAAGGGTTAAATATTGGGTAAATTACACTTTGATTCCCTCCAAATTTGGTATAATTCCATTTTGACCTCCTAATGTTTTGATAATTACACTTACCTCCCATTTCACTGTCAGTGCTAAAATTCAGATGTTATTTTCCTATTTTACCCTATGATTTTAAATTACTTTTTATTAAAACAGTATATTTTAAAGCAATAATTAAAATGCCCAAATCTAAACATTCATTGAACGCATTTTTTCATAGGCATATTTTTGTTTATTAAAAAAATTAACACTTTAAAAAGGGTAAAATGGTCTTTATAAAAGGAATTTAACTGTTAGGTTGACAACAATTTGAGGGAAGAGAGGGGGGGTGTTGAACCCCTTAGATAATTATAAGGGAGGTAAGTGCAATTATCAAAAAGCTAGGGGTCAAAATAAAATTATTCCAAACTATAGGGGGTTAAATTGTAATTTATCCTTAAATATTTTAATATTTACAACAAAAAAAATCTATTTTTTTTCTCAAAAATTACCAAAAACGGATTAAATCATTGGACAGTCCACACATGTTAATGTGTTTAAATAAATTTCTTTACCAAAAATTGCCTTTCAAATGATTAAAACGTTGGACTGTCCACTGTTTTAATAGTTTACTTTAACACCCCCAACATTTTAATCTCCATTTAAAACACTGAACTGTCCAGTGAGTTACTAAAATGCTAGACTATCTGACGAATTAATTCACTTTTAATAATTTTTGAAAAAATTAATTATATATATAAATATTAAAATATTTAACCCTCTTTTAGTGATATTTCCTAAAGATAATTATAACTTTACATGGATACCAATTTTTTTAAACTCATGTGCAAATGTTTTGTCCATCCAGTCATCGATATAAACAAAATATATAATGCAATTTGCATATTTGGATATAGTTGAATGAAGGAACATGGTTCATTTAGTTGATTGGAATCATTAAGATAAGGCCTTGTTGGTGTAAGTATGGATTTTCTCACATGTTATTGGATTGGGCATGGCTGATTCAAGAAAGATCCAATAAGCTATCAAATTGGATCCTTATCGAAACCCAAATCCTAGATCCAAATGGATCAAATAACAGCCTGCTATAATATTCCTTTTACTATTATAATGGTAATCTTGTGGGATTCCTTCAAGTTTCTTTACTGTTAGAGTTGTGATAATATGACGCCCCCATCTCACACACGTTCCCATCATAGAACCGTGATCATTTGCCTCTGGATACACAAGGAAAGGATTTATGATTATGCATAACCCAAGGCAAATGATCTACGATTCTGTGAAAGGGGGGGAGGCATGTGTCAGTGGGGGCATTAGAAAATCATTAGTCTTACTATTATAATGATAGAAGGCCGGCTATAATTGTTAACACCAAATTATTTGTTCAAAATGTTCCCCACATTATAAAATGGCTCCATATTACTTTAAACATATTATTATTATTAGGATTTTTATTGTCAAAATGAATAAAATTACAAACCCACTTCCTATAACAATCTTGGTTAATATTTTTTAAATTATAAACATGCCATTGTAATATATATATATATAGGGAAATGTTCAACATCCTAAGCTTTACCCTACACTTTAACAAACATGTTTTGTCCTACATGAGTTAAAAGTTTTGCAATGGGCTGATTTTTTTGTGAGGATGATCTCTATGATTAGAAGATCATCCTCACCAAAAATCAGCCTATTCCGAAATTTTTAGTCCCATGTTTACAAGTTGAAAAATCGTGGACCGTCCATTTTTTGTAAATCATTTTTGATGGGGTTAGAAGTTTTGGAATGGGCTGATTTTTTGTGAGAATGATCTCCTCACCATAGAGATCATCCTCACCAAAAATCAGCCTATTCCAAAACTTCTAACCCATGCAGGACAAAACATGTTTGTTAAAGTGTAGGGTAAAGCTTAGGGTGGCGAATGGGACCCATATATATATATATATATATATATATATATATATATATATAAACAATGGTTTTTCAAATATGAGTTAGAGGTTTTGGATTCAACTGATTTTTTGTAAGGATGGTCACTATGATGATAAGATCATCCCCACAAAAAAATCAGGTAAATCTAAAATTTCTAAATCCATTAAAAGTGATTTACAAATTATTGGCAAAAAATAGATGGTTCACAATCTAAATCACTTTTAATGGGGTTAGAAGTTTCAGATTGGACTGATTTTTTTTTTCTTCAGATAATCTTCCCATCATAGAGATCATCCTCACAAAAAATTAGCTCAATCTGAAACTTCTAACCCATATTTTGAAAATTTTTTAATGTTACATTGTTTTACATATGTCCCTTGATCTATATATATATATATAAAGCTAAATCATATTTGAAATTTCTGAAGTAATCCTTCAAATTAATTATAATTTTTTATTTATTTAAATTTTACATAAATCCAAAGTTTCTAACGTGTGCATATCCATGTGCCACCTCCTAGTTGGTGAAAATAAGAGTGAATAAAATGACCAAAATGCCCTCATTTTAAATTCTTGTAAAAAATTATTTAGTTTTTTTTTTAATTTTAAAAAGCACAGCCTTTCAACCTTTAGTGTAGATTTTATTTCAACCTCTTGCCAGAAATCATTTATCCTCGATGTCTCCAAAAACCCGATCTTCTTCTTGAGGTTTGAAGATGGGAGAAGGTAGAATTAAACTGAAGAGCAGCGGGGTGTTTATGTCATTTTACTGTTAGTCTGTCAGAGTAGAAATATCAAGGGGCACACCATAGATTTGAAAAGACAGAGGGGCTTTTTCAAATATTTACCAAGTATGGAGGGGTATATAATATATATATGTCTCAAATCTCAATGACATTTATATACATTTGAAACACGTCTTTTCATGTGACAGGTTAAAGTGAGGGTTCGAAACGGTAAAAAGCAAGCCACGCTGTAATAACGTGTGATCTTTGTCGTTTGTTTTTAATCATTTTTTCAAATGTCAAATGTTGTTTGACGCTCTCTGTCAAATAGACAATAAAAAAATAAAAGACTAACGAATCTCGAGATTTTGTTTTGACCGTGGATGAGTCTTAGTAAAGCTTCTTT
Organism: Akebia trifoliata; assembly: GCF_017979445.1. Taxonomy (NCBI): domain Eukaryota; kingdom Viridiplantae; phylum Streptophyta; class Magnoliopsida; order Ranunculales; family Lardizabalaceae; genus Akebia; species Akebia trifoliata. The sequence continues at coordinate 20,819,007 of NC_141383.1, forward strand.
TCCTTAGTAAGTTAGTAAGGCTAGTCGAACTTAAAATAAAAGGAAAAATAATCCCAACTGCCCCTAAGATTATAGTCACAAAATTCTTTTATTTTTTCAAAAAATTGTAAAATTATATAGATAAGGGGTTAATCGATTAAATCGATAAATCAACAAATTAATTGATGATTTTGCAATTAATCATCAAATCAACCCTTTATACTCAAAATTTTAATTTTTTTAAACATTCGAATATCAAGAAGATAGGAATTTTAGGGAGATTAAAGATGATGGGTTGAACTTATTATTATACAAATTTTTTTAGAGAATCCATAAAAATATTCTCCCATCAATCGTTGTTTAATAGAGAACCTCAATTAGCGCTGATTGAGGCAATCAATATTTTGGGTGATCTATTCTAATATTCATGTCTCGATGCTTTTACTTTATTACATTTGATTGGTTAAATAGATTAAAGTGTGCATATGAGGTTAGATAAACTTGACAAATGTAAGAGAAAAGAAGAAGCATATTTTTCCTTGAATAATTTTTGATGAAGCTAAATGATAAATAATTGAAGTAAAAATTTCTAATATCAAACGAGGTTTAATGCATCAAACATGCACCTGAGATGGAAGGAAATAGGGCTGCAATGTGGGTGGGTCAAACCTGAACCCGATGCGTTCAACCTGACCTTGGGTCAGGTTTGAGCACAATTAGTTAGGGTTTGACTTTGAATTTAGGCAATTTTTCTTTTGACCGAATCAAATAAGGTTGGGTTCAATCATAAACATTGGATTACCCGAACCCGAACTTAATATAGTAATAATTTTAAAAATATATTTAAATATCTTTGTTTCTTTCTCATTCGCAATTCAAACATTAGTTAATCATCTCCATCTTTTATAGGACAAATAATTGTAATTTTACATTTCTTACATACCACTTGTCCTTATATAAATCATTATTATTAGAATAATGATTTTCTAATGTCCCCTTCTGACATATGCTCCTTGACGTGGCATGCATTAGAACCATAGAGATTTTTTCTCGAGATACATAACTGCACATATTTATGGGGATGTACAATTGTGTATCTTGAGGAAAAAGATCTTTGGTTCTAGCCCATGCCACACCAGGGAGTGTATGTCAGAGAGGTTGCTAGAAAATCACGACTCTTATTATTATTAAATCATCTAGTATTAATGAGAAATGAGCCAACCTGACTTGGGTCGAGCATTTTAAGCCCGAGGTTGGATTGGGCATTGACATGGGTTGGTGTTTTGTTAAGTGTGGGTTGGGCATGGGTTGATCCCCAACCCCTCTGAGTTGCAGCCCTACGAGGAAAAACACAAGTTTACTAGTGATCATTATTAATTTCCAAGATTTTTTCATCTAAAGAATGTCTTGGAGCAACATCTTCAAATCTCAATTGTACAATTGATTCTATGGTTTGAGGCTAGAATTTTACTTCAAGAAACCAGGTGTAGAAGGGTGTTTTGGGGTCTATGTAAAGTGTTCTAACATCATCCATCACAAGGTAATAGGTGGAACCCACAATGTCTCCTTGGACAATCTTCTTTCCCATATTGGTACTACACAAGTCCTTATCAACATTTAAATTATCTTTCCTTTATTGTCAACATATTTTACATTTGAAAACCCATCAATATGCTCTAAAAAGATAAAGAGTTTCTATTCAATAACTTTTGATCTGATTGAAAATTTATCTCTTGATTAGATCAAATATAAAGATCAAATCAACGGTCGAGATCACTTTTTGATTATATCATGACTTCATCCAGATCATATCTTGATCAACGATCAAGACCATATCGTTGATTGCACCTCCATGAGATGAATTCATGGACCTTCATATGCATCCTTATGTAGAAATTTTCTAAACAAAATTTGAGCTCTCAATGTTGATCCTTTTTTAAGATAGGAATTTGAACCATCTCATAAAAAACTATTCTTGCGGAAATAAAAAAGGTTCTATCCCTATTATATGTAATGAAGTCATATATTTGTAATGCTCGTCATTTTGGCCATTTTCTAATAATCATATCTTTTGATCTACCCACCAGGGGTTAGTTGAGATGGTAATGACGATTGGGTATGCTCCCCAAGTCACACCTTTGAATCTCTATATGCCCCTCACACAAAGTGGTATATTTAACTGTTGTCACGTGCATGTGAATGGTACATGCGGCCCTCCAAAGCAAAAAAAAAAAAAAAATCTTTTGATTTGATAAAAAATGGTGATTGATCAATGGTAAAAATTATCTCTTGATTAGATCAAACATAGCAATCAGATCAATAAAGATGACTTTTATTTATTTATGTCATGATTTGATCCAGATCATATCTTGATCAACGATCCAGATGAAATCGTTGATCGCACCTCTATGAGGGGAATTCATAGACCTTCATAAGTATCTTTATGTAAAATTTTCCTAAATAGAAATTTGAACTCTGAACCTTGATGCATTTTAAATGAGGAATTCAAACCCTCTTTTAAAAAGAGAGTTACTATTGCCACACCAATTCTTATGTAAATCACCAAAGAATTGCACATAGTTGGTGTGGCAATAGTAACTATCTTTAAAATATCAATCTTGTGAAAATACAAGGGGTTCTATCTCTACTATATATATAACAAAGACATTTGCGATGTTCACCATTTTATCCATTTTTTACTTAAAAAAAAAAAAAAAAAAAAATCTTGTACTATATTTAAAATCTTCCAAGAAATTGTTCAAAATTTATAATACAATCAAGTTAATTACTTTATTGAAATCAATCGTGTTTTACCCATAAATTGAATGAGACAATTCTAATAAATGATAAATCATGTAACTCTTGAAGGTCAATTGAGGTAATTTCATAAGCTAATAAGAGCCTCATTAATTAAGCAAATGCCAGGCTTTTAATATTAGCTTTATTCCTTGATTAGCAAATAAGTGTCCCACACTTTAGCTTAAGAAATTAAGTCTTTATCTTTGTTGAGAATTTATTCTAGACTTTGCCTTTATGAATGGCTAGGCCCACCATAACTATTGTCTTGTCTGAGTCACTGAGATATGCCCACTGTCCATTAGCATATTTAAAAGTTTACTATACTATTGTTATTAGTCTTTCTTAATGAAAATTCCAAGGTTATAATAAAATAAAAAAAAGTTTTTAAACAGATATTTAGTTCCATCTCATACATGCAATAGCATAAAATAATGGTTTGGCAAGTATCACAAGTGCTTTCATTCTCAATCTCACAACCTCCAAGCAATTAAAATCACACGTCTTAATCGATATTATCACTACTACTAATAAATATATTCTTTCTAATTAATTTTTTTTTTATATAGTTGAAAGAATTATATAATTTCTTAAATATTTTTCACTATTAAAACTTTAGACACCCCAATTTGTCCGGATGGAGTCCAAGAGCTCACAAGGATTCAATAAAGAAGGGTATAATCCAAAATACTTTGATTTCACCAAGTATGACCCATTTCAAAGAGAACCAAAGTATTTAAAAAAAAAAATCATTTAAGCCAGGATTTCATTAATCAACAGCCATGTTTGATTTACTCTAGGCCATTGGTCACCTAAGCTATGTGCAAATTTTACTTTGGCACTCATTGGCTTATGGTTCTTCATTATTCTGTACTAGCCCTCACTCAGGTAAGGTCCAGTCAGTTAGGCAGTTGTGATTGGTGTGAGTGCACTATAGTTCTTTAGATTTACCTAGGAAAATTACCACTTAAATCATCTCTTAATGTTTGTCTATGCATTAAGCCTATACTAATCTTTTAACCTTGGTTTTTAAGTAATTGTGCAATTTCTATAACTTTGACTTATAGTCCCCATAAAATGCCAAGTGCTTTTTTATTCCTAGTTTGTTGAGACTCAATTTAAGCTAATTAACTTTTAAACCCACATTTTATTTTTTATTCAAGATTATTCCTTAACAATTCTTTGTAATTTGACAAAATTCAAGGGATCGATTTTTTTTGTCTATCAAGAATAATTTTCTAAAACCTAATAGTAATTACCATTTTACCTTCAAATTTGTTGTAAGCCTAACTAAAACAATTGACTGCAAAGCCCATAGTCTTTTGTGTTAATAACTAAGGTTGATAATGAATTGGAATTTATCCAGTATCCCATCTGATCTAAAAAAAAATAGGATCCATATTTAAAAAATGAGCTTTAGGATTGGATTTGAATTAAAATTTAAGACCCGATATGAATGTCATATCGATTTCGGATTAACCTCAATCTGATTCGATAATGATCTGATCCAATTAGCTGATAATACAAAACCTATTTTAATCCATAGTTCCTTTCTGAGTTAAACCAAAAAAACCCTAAAAAATCATTCTCTACCTTGGTCTCCAAAATGGTCTTCAACCACCTCAGAATTCCACCTCAATGTACGATCCTCTCTATTTCTCTCTTCTTTTTGGCACCACCAACTTTTACTTATTCTCAATCATTCACTTATTTTCTTTATTTTAAATGAGTGTAATAAGTAAAAGTTGAGGTGCTAATAGCAGCTCTACAAAATGGTGTTAGATGGACTGAGGTGATAGTTGGAGTTGATAATACTCCTATAGCCCCCTCAATTGGATCCCTAGAGAGGAGGACCCCGCCCCCGTTCGTCTTCTTCATCTGTAGGAACTACGAGATTACCTGAAGGATGATAAATCCTCTTTTTAATTTTTTTTAATTTTTTTTAGAGGATGTGTGGATCCATACCCTCCAACACATAACACGTGACTGAAGCAACCCCACATCTTGTAACTATGAAAATTATGAGACATAGGGCCTCTCTCTCTGTTGCAAAGTACAAAATGGTGAGTGGGGAGGGTTTGTGAGATGGAGGGACAAAGGTGGGCCTAGGAATGCCAACTGGTTTGGATGCTTTCATAATGTCTTCTTTCAGGTTCACGGCCAAAGCATATTTCATACGTGGTTCTTTCTCTCTAACATACAAATGGTCAAATTGAAGTGAAAGCTCTTCCCTACCATTCAAAACTACCAATTATTTCTAACTCATTAGGATTATGGTCAATGTTTCCACCCGACATGCTTGTTTCCTTTTTTACTCCATACAACCCATCACATATTTGACGCTAAATCCAGCCTATCAACACCATACATGTGTTTAGCAAATGTAGAGGAATTGAAATAACCTTTTGATGATGCTCACCAAGAAGATTCTATGGTCATCAAATTATAGAATCCAGCTTAGAAACATTACTATCTTTATAAAATTTTTATCCATCTTGACATTCTTAATCTCACGAAAAATATTAGATATGATGAATTGTACACTAGATCATCTTCATTTAAAGATTAGGATATATGATTTAAATATATAATGAGATTGATTAGAGTTTAATTCTTGTTATTTTTTATTTTAATTATTTACTATATAAAAAAGTACATTTGAATATGGTCCCTTCACTATGACCGATCAGTATGCAATATGGATTTTCTACTATTAAGATTGTATTGGACATACAGATATGAGTTCCTCCACCTCATCCCTAGGGTTAGCCTAGTTGGACCACCTTGTCTAGCAACAACATCAAATAATAATTAACACACACATGCTATGGAATACTCTAACCCTACAACTAGAGTTGCCAATACATGTAAAAAAGATGAAAGTAGATTTAATTGATTTGATATTTTATTTAAGAATGGTGGTAATTTGACTCTACCACACGTGGCATACTCAATACTCCCCTAACGTGGCATGTGCTAGAACCATAGACTTTATGCCTCGGGATATAGAACTTTAGAAGAATGTTTTCAGTATTACACATGGGGCTGTTAGATTATCATTACTCTTTATATAAACCCTAACCTAGAGTTATAAATGAAAGTTAAAAACAGAAGAAGTATCGATTAACCTAACTTGATATTTTATATAAACCCTAACCCTATAGTTAGAAATGGAAGTAAAAACAAGTGAAGATTTAACCTAATTGAATTTTATATAAATAAAGGGATACCAATGATGCATTAATTGCAACTAATGAAGGGTTGAGAAGAAAAGAGACCATATGTCTTCTTGAATATATAATGATAGTGGTTCTTAGAATCTTGGGTCCACCTATTGAAGTGGTTATTACCTATTGGTTGGTGGTGATGGGAGAAAGAGAGAACAAAATCCAAGTGGTTCCAAATCATTGGCTCTTAATCAGTAATCACTAGTGATATATATATAAGTCATATTAGATAAATTTAAGGTTATACTTTATTGTATCATCACAACTGTACACATGGCAATCATAGCAGGGGTGTATCCACCATTCTATGATCCCACCTACAAGGCTAGTGCCCAAGAATGCCTAACCATTTGTTCCTGATCCAACACTACCATCAGGTTTTGTTTTCGGCATCCATCAGGGTTTCAATGAAAATTAGAGATAGCCCTTTGTCTTAAACTTGAAGACATAAGCCTGGACTTTGATCTTCCATGAGATACTGAGGAACTTTAGTGAAATAAATACCTAATTGATCTTCAACAACTTTAAAAAATCCTTGATTTTCCCTCCAAATATCAGTGTTTATTACAATGGTTGATTTTGTTTCAATTGTAATAACACAAATTTGCCCAAAAATTCCATGATTTTGAACTTCAATATCTTTCGTTTTTTGATGATGGGGGTATCCGAACTTATATCCGACTAATGGGATCAAAAGAGCAAAAGTCAAAGGCTGGGCCAAGGCATGTGGGTCCCTTCCCTCGGGCATGTGCAATGCCCACACATCACTCACATAGGATAAGTGAGGGTGCACCCTCACTTGTGGCCCCGAGGAATTAATGCTCATACTGGATATCAAACTCATGACCTATGTGAACTTAGATATCTTATATCTCCACTTAATGGATATTATTATTATTTTTGTAACTGTGATATCTGGCCCTCTTAGAACATCTAACTAATCCTCGGGGCATGTGCAGTCCTTTCCCTCGACATACACCAAGTAATTTCTGAGATCAATCCCTGAGGGGTGGCCCCTTTAGGGGAATTCGAACTTGAGAACCCCACTTCTTGAGACATGGTCTTGGCCATCTCATCACATGGGTTTGTTTTGTTTTTTTTTTTTTTTTTTTTTTGGGGGGGGGGGGTGGGGGGGGGGGGGGGGGGTCGTTTACTAAATCTTAGCAACTCTATAAGCATGAATTAGTTGTTTTTAAGGTGTTGGTAACCTATTTTCAAATAGATCTGAATTACTTTTAATAAGGGCTTACAATGGATTTTGATATATACTACTTATTTATTTATTTATTTGTTTTTTGGGATTATTTCTTGAATCTTAACAAAATTCAAGTGAATTGACATTGTCATATGGGATCCCCTCCAAGATAACAACCACTATGTGAAAATTGAAAAATTCTACAAGAAAATTTGACTGGTCAAGGCCTATGAATTTTAGAAACCAAAATTTAATAGCCTAGGGCCATCGTAACTTGTGATTTTCCTAAATTCGACGGTTTAGAGCTATCAAATTTCTCTCATTCTTCATTAATTTGACGGTTTCGATCTGTCGAAAGAAAACATTCGATGATGAAAATTTTGATGCTATGGTCCGTCAAATTTTACAAAATTCAACAACTTTGGGCTGTCAAATATGAGCTTTTTTTCACATTGTGAACACCACTAGAGATTCACCAATCTTAAAACCACGACCAAATTTTGGGGAAAAAAAAAGCAAGAGTTCTTCACTGAAGTTTTGGTTAAAAAATAAAAATGGTTTTTGGCAAGATGCCGAAGACGAATGTTTTGAAACATTTTTCTTAATCTCTCATGAAATCGCAAGAGATATCTCTAATATTTACCAAAACCTAGAGGGTATCTCAAAACTCAGTGCAACATGGCAAATTTTGGTGAGACCAACACTGGCATAGATATTTGTGATCAGCACCTTAGGCATCCTCACAAATTTACTATCATCCTTCTCGTTTATATACTCGAGATTGTATGGTTGGCCTATAAAGAGCAATAGAACAAGTAGATCCTCTCATAATTGAGAGAGTGAGAGAAAGAAGCTTTTACTTTTAAATTGTTTGCTCTTTCGATGTGTGCGTTGGAAGGACTGTCTGCTGACCGTGCAGACAGTGTGAGTGTGCTGAGAATAGTTGTTGTGGAATCAATAAAGCAAAGAACCCCAACTCCAACCCCATATTTAAAGGAAAAAACATAAACTAAACACATTAACAAAGATCTCATGAGGGCCTCTCTCACATCATCAATCCCAAGCCCAATACCTCAAGATTCCCACCTTTTAATTCTTTAAAAAAAAGATGGTATTTGAGACTTTAATGGATGGCCAAGCTCAGGGAATGTTGGATTCCTATAGAGTGGAAGCAAACCCAAAGCAATCCCACTCTCAATCAATTTTATTATTTTTTTTCTCTCTCTCTCTACCTGCCATTTCTTCTTTAACTTTAAACAACCCAATAAAACTCAACACTCATCTCTATGCAAATGGGTCTTTGATTGATTGACTGAATGTCCCTCACAAGAATTGGGAGTTGCTATTGGCACTCCAAAATTTTATTACACTCCAATTTGTTAAATTATCTATCACACAGTAATTAAAGATTAAAAAAACACTCTTGAAAGTTTGGCTCAAATTATAATCTCAATATTACAAAACATTATAACACTCATTTAAATGATTTCAATTGTTGTTTATAATTATGATTAGATTCATATAAAATCCTCCAACCCAAAAATTGGAATCTAGCAAAAAGAAAAAGAAAAAAAGAAAAGCTCAAAAAAGAAAAAAAAAGAGAGTTTCTATTGACACTCAACTTTTACTTTTTCTCACGACCATTTCTTTTTCCCAAAACATTTACAACTTATGTCCAAATTTTGATTTCAGTACATTGTTTATTTTTATTCCCAAAACATATTTTTCCAGTGAATTCGTCACTTTTATAGCCAACGAATTTGTTAATAAATTACTAATGATATTGTCGATAAGAAAAAATTGTTGGTATTTTATCAATGAATTTATAAATTATAAAAAATTAAAAGTGACGAATTCACTTATAAAAGCATGTTTTGGGAATTAAGATGAATAGTGTACTGAAATTGGAATTTCCTCATATTCAACGCAAGAAATGGAGATAAACCCTTTACTTATTTTAAGTTTTAATTTTAAATGGGGTGTAGTAAGTAAAAGTTGGGGTGCCAATATCAGTTCAAAATTTTTATTCAAGATTAGCTCAATTTCTTACTAACTTTTTAAGTTTAAATCCTTGGAGTCGAGTAGAGAATGCCACATCATTTCTCCTCTTTTGATTTTTCCTATAGATTTGGTTTAGTTTGTTCAAAGTTTCTTTGCTTTTATATATTCTTTTCTTATACTCTGGTGAAACCAGTGGAATGCATGTTGGTTCATCTCTCTTTACTACCAAACCTCTTGTCTCTTTCTTCTTGGGCCTGACAGCAGGTATGAGAAGAATGAAGAGAGCTCTACTACTTGTTGGCCTCTGATGTAAATCTTACCGAAAAGAAAAGAAACCCATTTGAGGAATTTGTTTATTTCTTCCATAGAACCAATTCTATCCCTTCCTCATATCTTCAGAACCAGTTCAATCGTTCAATGGGAGCTAATAGAAGTAAAATTGTTTTCTGTTTTGTGAATTTATTTTGGTTTTGGATTTCTTCAAGTGCTCTGCTTTCTCCCAAAGGTGTTAACTTCGAAGGTAATTTGAATATTTTCCTTTTTTTTTTTGTGTGTGTGTGCAATTTGGGTTTGTTCCATTTATCTTTAAAGAAATGTAAAAATTGAAGAAATTTTTATCTGGGTTTTCATCATTACAGTGCAAGCTTTAATGGGTATTAAAGAATCTCTTGAGGATCCTCATGGTGTACTTGGAAATTGGGATGAAAATGCTGTTGATCCATGTAGTTGGACTATGGTCACTTGTTCTCCTGAGGGTCTAGTTATTGTTCTGTAAGTTTTAATTAAAAAAAAGAAAAAAGAACCCATCTTTTTATTTGTTAATTTGTTCAAATAAGAGATTATTTTCTTCAAACAAGTTGATTTAATGGTGTTCTTGTTGTTGTAGGGGAACTCCAAGTCAGAATTTAGCTGGTACTCTTTCTCCAAGTATAGGGAACTTGACAAATCTTCAAAATGTGTAAGAATCCTCTCTCCAAGAAAATAAAATTGGGTTTTTCGTTAATGGTTTTCTACTATTGGTTTTAATGGTTGGAGTTCTTGCAGGCTTTTACAAAACAACAACATATCAGGACCAATCCCATCAGAGATTGGGAGACTTTCAAACCTTCACACACTTGATCTTTCAAATAATTTCTTCACTGGTGAAGTTCCCAATTCTCTAGGCCACCTTAAAAGCCTCCAATACTTGTAAGTAGGAAAATTGATGATTTCTTTTATGAAGTTTTAATTTTCTCAGTCTTAATCTTTGGTTTGAATCTAAGTATGGGTTTTTAAATTTGGATTATAGGAGGCTTAATAATAATAGTCTCTCTGGAGCATTCCCTATGTCTTTGGGTAACATGTCACAACTTACTTTTCTGTAATTCTCTTGACCTTCTTTGTTTAGTTTCAGTAAAATTATTTACTTCCTCTTTATAAAAATCTTTATCCATAGAAGTTTGATTTGGGTTTGTTTCATAAATTTTCTAGGGACTTGTCTTACAATAATTTAAGTGGCCCTATACCAAGGTTTCCTGCTAAAACATTCAAGTAAGTCACTCTTACAAACAATTTCTATTTAGTCAAGATCATTGAGTACTGAAATTATTTCATATATATATATATATATATATTAAATTTCTTTTTGTGATTCAGCATTGTAGGAAACCCTCTGATCTGTGCAACGGGGTCCGAAAAAGAGTGCTATGGAACAACGCTGATGCCACTTTCGTACAACTCGAGTAGTTCACAAAGTAAGAAATTTTGTAATTTTGAAGCTTTCCTACTACATAACTCTTTAATCATTTCTACTAACTTTTGTATCTTAAAATTTGAAAATCTTGCCACCCTTTCAGCTACCCAATTCAGCCATTTATGTTATTTGAATTCTGATTTCTGAGTTTTATTTTCATTTAATTTCCATAATTTTCTAAGCGAGTGTTTCAACTATTCTATCTCTAATTCTCTTTCCTTCTTAAGATCAACCTTTTGGAAGACCCAAAAGTCACAAATTAGCAATTGCTTTTGGTTCGAGCCTCGGGTGCATCTGTCTACTAATTCTTGGATTTGGTCTCCTTCTCTGGTGGAAGCAAAGACATAACCAACAAATATTCTTTGACGTTAATGGTAAGTAAATAAAATTAAAATGAAGAAACCAACTTTGAATGGCTAACCTATCCTTCTCACTAACACTTAAACATCTTCAAATTTTCAGACCAACATCGTGAGGAGGTTTGCTTGGGTAACTTGAAGAGGTTTCACTTCAGGGAGCTTCAAGTTGCGACGGAAAACTTCAGTAGCAAAAACTTGGTTGGTAAGGGTGGTTTTGGAAATGTCTATAAAGGGTACCTCCATGATGGGACTATTGTGGCTGTAAAGAGGCTCAAAGATGGAAATGCCATTGGAGGGGAGATCCAATTTCAGACTGAAGTCGAGATGATAAGCCTAGCGGTGCATCGAAACCTCCTCAAGCTTTGTGGGTTTTGTATGACAGCCTCGGAGAGGCTTTTGGTTTACCCCTACATGTCTAATGGTAGCGTTGCTTCTCGTCTTAAAGGTAAATAAATATTTTGTTTTTCTAGATCATAATTCAAAATATTGTATCGACCTAAACATTGAGCCTAAAACATTGAAATTTCATGATTGTCTTGGAATGTTTAGAGCGTCTTGATTTTTCTTGTGACACAGACATTTCCTTCTTGAGATCGTACTTTAAAACTTGTTTCTAGAATGCCTGTGAATCTTGTTGAGTGTATATTTTCCTCCACTCTCTGGTGTGTCATACCCCAGTTAAGGCCCATGACTCTCTTATATTCATATTTCTCCCCCTTCCAACAGATCGGTCTTTTGGAGTAGTTGGTTGGTTAACATGGTATCAGAGTGCTAGGTTTGTATAGGTCACGGGTTCGATTCTTTCCACACTTATGCGTGTATATTTTTCTCCATTCTCAGGTGTGTCATACCCTAGTTAAGCCCTGTGTCCCTCTTATATTCAAAGTTCCCCCCCTCTCCAACAAATCGGCCGTTTGGATTAGTTGGTTGGTTAACAAATCTTGATGTCAAGTAATTGTACTTAACTTTACCAATTCTTTTATTTTGTTTTCTCTCTTATAGGAAAGCCAGCCTTGGATTGGAGTACTAGGAAGAGAATTGCGTTAGGAGCTGCGAGGGGTCTATTATATCTTCACGAACAATGCGATCCAAAGATAATTCACAGGGATGTGAAGGCTGCCAATATATTGCTTGATGACTACTGTGAGGCTGTGGTAGGAGACTTTGGGTTGGCGAAGCTTTTGGATCACCGGGATTCACATGTCACAACAGCTGTGCGGGGCACAGTGGGACACATAGCTCCTGAATATCTCTCAACAGGTCAGTCCTCTGAGAAGACCGATGTTTTTGGCTTTGGGATCCTTCTCTTAGAATTGATCACTGGCCAGAGAGCTTTAGAATTCGGAAAGGCGGCAAATCAGAAAGGAGCCATGCTTGATTGGGTAAGCATTAGTTCCTCTGTAGTTGATTGAATCATTTTAAACTGCTAAAATTATCTCTTGTTAATTTAGTAGAGCTGCTATTGGCACACCAACTTTTACATATTACACCCCAATTGAAAATAAAGATAATAAGTAAATGGTTAAGAATATGTAAAAGTTCGGGGGCCAATAGAAGTTGTCTCATTTTTTCCCTAGATTTTTTTTTTGGTTTAAGATTTTATATGAGCCTAATCATAAATGTAAACAACTACTGAAATTGTTTGAACGATTGTTGTAATGTTGAGATAATAATTTGAACCAAACCTTTATAATGTTTGAATGGTGTGTTTTAATCTTTGATTGGGGAGTGATATATAATTTATGAAATTAGGTTGTAATAAGTAAAAGTTGGGGTGCCAATAACAGCTCTCATTTCTATCACACCTCAATTAAAGATTAAACACACTCTTCAAATATTACAAAGGTTTGGCTCAAATCATAATCTCAACATTGCAAAACATTATAACCCTTGTTCAAACAATCTCAGTAGTTGTTTACAATTATGATTAGGCTCATATAAAATCCTAAATCCAAAAATTATAAATCTAGCCAAACAAAAAAAAACACAGAGAGCTTCTATTGGGAAACCCCAACTTTTATTTATTCTCAATATTCTTTATTTTTAGTTGGAGTATAATAAGTAAAAGTTGGGGTTCCAATAGCAGCTCTCTAATTTTGAGAGAAGCAACCATAACTTCTTAAGACTGATCACCACCTTATAGCATGTTTTGGATTTTTTTTTTTTTCATTCCTCTTGACATTAGTTTATAATCACAGGTGAAGAAAATTCACCAAGAAAAGAAGCTTGATTTGCTTGTCGACAAGGACCTTAAAAACAATTATGATCGGATAGAGCTTGAGGAGATGGTTCGAGTTGCATTATTGTGCACTCAGTACCTTCCAGGGTACAGACCCAAAATGTCTGAAGTGGTTCGAATGCTTGAAGGCGATGGGCTCGCTGAGAGATGGGAAGCTTCTCAGAGAGCTGAAGCTACCAAGTGCAAAGCAGCCCATGACTTTTCATCATCAGAGCGATACTCTGATCTCACCGATGACTCTTCATTATTAATCCAAGCAATGGAGCTCTCGGGACCGAGGTGAATTACTTCTTGGAAAAATAAAATTAAGAAATAAAAAAGAAAAATTAGAAATGCATGGTTGAATCATCAATTCGAAAGAAATCTACTTTTATCGAACATGTTGTATAGTAGTAAAGTATCAGCTCGACAATGGGTAGCCATGGTAATGGTTGAATGTATAGAATTAGATATGAGGAGCTGACATTATATAGAGTGGTTCATGTTGTTCTTTTTCTAATGAGAGAAGAATATTTGTGGGGATGTCAAGTTACAGTTATGAGCTTGTAAGAATAATGTTCTTGACATGGGTTCTGATTTTTTTTTTCCCATTAATATCTCAAGAAAAATGATAAGATATAAAAGAGATAAATCAGAAATTATGATTATGAGTTGCTTGTACTTTGTACCTTAGTTACTTTAGTTTCCTCCTTTAGCATATACAATTATGTATTTTTTACTTAAAGAAAGTGTGATTTCAACTTTTTGAATGGAAGTGTAGGTTTAAATATGTCATCACTTAGCTCCAAAGAATTATTATTGATGAGAGAATACGTCCAAAATAGCAATGATGATGTTCTTTTTTTGAAGAGTAATCGGGGATTAAGGAAGATAAGGAAAAAAGAGATTTACAGTCTCACATAGGGGGTCCCAATGGCATCCTCGCTTACAATGGGCATCAACTCAGTAGGAAGATCAGAAGCCAAAATAATCCTAGTGTCTTGAGAAGTTAACAAGGAAGATCCGCAGGCCCGTTGGTTTCTTTGAAAGGGAAATTGAAGTGAAGGCTATCGTATGTAGAGCATAGGGCCCAGATTTTGTTTGCTAAAGGCTTGACTTTCCATGGGCATTGAATTTCCTTATTAAGGATTTGAATAGCTGACATTGAGCAATTGTAAGTTCAATGATTGAGCTATTGAATATCCTACAAGATTGCTTTGAATTCGTGCCAAAGGACTGGTTTTCCTATAGAACATTCCGCAAGAGCACTCATTCTTAACAATGATGATGTTGAATTGTTGATGATGGTTAATCTTGGTTTGATACCAAGAGTGAGAGTAAAAGTGTCTTAGAGACATTAGAGCAATTCCAACGCACTTGAGATCGAGCTTTGCATCTTCTCCCAATTGCCATTTTAGAGAGCCAAAGCCTTTTAAAGGGACTCCAATGCACTCGGGCTTTGGCTCTCTACTTTGAATTTTTTTGAAGAGAGACATAGAGAAAGGCAAAAGTAGAGAGTAAGACTCTCTCTTTCTTTACCCGTTGGCGGAAAAATACGATGTCGGTTGAGTTCAGATTTCATTATAATTGAAGTTTGAGTAGAATTAAAAAACTATTAAAATATTTATGGAGAGCCATTTTGGCTAGTACCGTTGGAGTGCAAACCCTTTGAATAGGCAAAATGACTGTCCATAATAGATGCCCACCAATTATGCCTATTTGCGTTGGAGTTGCCCTTAGGAGTTACTCTTGCACTAGCTAGGAGTGTACAATAGCCAACTCAATTTCTTCATAGTCATATAATTTGTTTAAGTTACACATTGTGTTTGTGTTAGTTGGAGTGTTATTCTAATTATGTTATAATTAGATTTCTCATCGAAGTGAATTTCATAGTTATATTAGGATAGTGGTAACCAACCACTATCTCATTATGTTTAGAAACCCACTCCACCTCTAATATGAATCCCAATTGATCTTTAGTCTTTCTCCTTATATATTTGGGGGGAGGCGTTCAGCGCCAACTCTTTTAACAGTCGTTTTAACAAATAAAACTCCATCGTTGGATATAGAGAAATTGTACGGTCGAGATTGAATTAAATAGCATCTGCGTCTAAGTATGAATTTATGAGTTTTTTACAGCGTCATCCCTCACTTTTTTAGTAATTAGTGCCACCTCCCTGCCACAATTAAAACCCTATTGCTGTTTAGAACAGAGAACAGAGAGATCTCGTTCTCTCTAACAGTTGAAACCCACCCTTCTTGCTCGCTCGAGCCCTCTCGTTGAAACCCTCGAGCCTGAAAACAATTGGAAGAACTAAACTCTTTCATAATCCCTTCAAATAGGATATCAGTTATAATGTTTTAAAAAAAAAATATATTCAAGTTTTATTGGGGATTACTTCCAATTTTGTTTTCTTCCCATTTCCAATCAACCATTCCATCCCTTTCTGAGCAGAACATAAAATCAATTACCAAATTATATTCTTTTCATCTAAAATCATTCTAAGGTTACAATCAGAAAGAATAAAAAAAGAAGAAAAAAACAATTATATGTATTTAAGCAGAATCACTTACAATCTCAAATCAAAGAAACCCAAATGGCCAAATTCGATTAACTAATATAGCTTTCTTATTGACTCCTTTACCTTGAATCAAGCTGAAGTGTTTCTATCAAGGGTTATTAACCAATAATTTGCTCTGCAGTTTTTGTGTGCGGCTCAGAAAAAATAAAAGATAGCCAACGAAACTTAGCAGTAACTCAGCTGAAATTGCTGCAACTCGGCCGAGCCGGTGCTAAACTCATATGAAGTTTTTACTGACTTATCCATGGCGCCTTAGCCACCACATTTTAACAGCACCCTTGAGATGACTCGGTCAAGCCGCCACCAGTTCAGGTAAGACGGTAAACCTTGTTATGGATTTCTACTTCTTTTTACAATTGCAAGTTAAAATCAATCATAAACTTCGAAAGATTTGAAAAGCAAGCTAAATAAGATTGAATTAGAGAGATATATATATATATATAGTGAGGTTCGAGGGAGGGTTTCAGCTGTTAGAGAGAACGAGAACTCTCTGTTCTCTGTTCTAAATAGTAATCGGGTTTTAATTGTGGCAGGGAGGTGGCACTAATTACTGGAAAAGTGAGGGATAGCGCTGTAAAAAGCCCATAAATTCATACTTAAACGCAGATACTATTTAATTCAATCTCGACCGTCCAATTCCTCTATATCCAACGATGGAGTTTTATTTGTTAAAACGACTGTTAAAAGAGATGGCGTTGAACGCCTCCCATATTTGGGTATTGCGTTATGTTATATATAGGGCCAATTCTTGGCTTATCAAATTTTAGGAAGTTGGTGAGAGATTGAGTGTAGAGTATATTATAAACATCATTGTACATTATTTTTCCCTGTCTTTGTGAAGAAAAAAGCTCTGTTGTTTTGTCTTGTGGATGTAGGCTATTTTATATATATAACGGAGGTGTCCGGACTTACATATGACTAGGGGGACCAGATCAGCCAGGGACGAAACCAAGGCATATAGGACCTTCCCATGAGTACGTGCAATGATTGTGCATCACACGCACCCGGTAAGTGAGGGAACGCCCTCGTGGGTGGCCTCGAGGAAATATTGCTCATACTGGGTATCAAACACACAACCTACAAATTCTCACCGCTTATTGGTTGTAGGCAATCTTGTCGAACCACATAAATCTTTCTCTCATGTGATTGCTTTTATTTCTTTCCTTTTCTTTTATTCTTCAAATCTATCATACCATATTTTTTTTTATGACATCTGGTATCAGAGCACAAGTTGCTGGTGATTCGTAATTGCCTTAGATTCGTGGAATTGTTCATGTTGCAAATCTCTAAGATGGGGGGTTCTAGTTCTACGAAGTTTTTTTTTTTTGATTGGTAAGCTGAGGTTAAAAGGACCTCTCTCTAAAAAACACTACTATCGAGCGAAAATACAAATTAGATCTTCTTCTACAATTCTTAGAAGATCTTGAGGAATATTAGAACTATCATGAAAGATAAAAAAACCCATTTGAAACAGCCCCCAATTTCGCTAGATAATCCGCTGCTCTATTTGATTCTCTCCAGTGAAATTCGAATTCACATTCATCAAAAGCTTGAGCTTGGTCTGCAATTTCCAGCAATGTTTCTACATAATTCCACGGAGGTATGAATTCCCCCTTTATGCACTTGATAGAATACAACGAATCTGATGAAATCATAATTCGTTTGAATTCCCTTAATCATGCAAACTGCATTGCTTCTAATATAACTTGTATCTCAATCTTGATAATATCCTCTTCATCGCTATTACTCCAGCCAGCAAACTGAATTAATCCATTGTTATCTCTTCCAATAAAACCAAAACCCGCCCCCTTGCATTGATAATGATCCATCTGTATTGATCTTCAACACATTAGTGGCTGGTGGTACCCACGATAGGCGTTGAATTGCAGCTGGAACCAACGAAAAACCACATGTCCAGTTCTTCAAGACCTGTACCGTTACCTCTATATTTTTATTCACGATGATCATCCCCTCAAACTGATGCCTCACTATCTCCTCCACCTGTTTCAAGATCACTTCCTTCTGAGCAAACACCCCAGCAAATAACCGTTGATTTCTTTCTCTCCAACAGAGATAAATCACTGCACAAAACGTTGTATACAACGTTTGATGAAGCTGTTTTTCCTGATATAAAACGTTTTTTACTACCTGCACTTCCTCCTCAATTGTCCCCACACCAACTCTGATAATTCCAAACTTTTGCAGACAATGTTTCCAAATCCATCTGGTGTATGGACATTGAAAGAAAATATGATCATTTGCCTCTTGATTAATACAGCACAAGACACACCTAGAGACCCATTTAAAACTCCTCTTGTTAAGATTTTCCACCATCACTAATTTCCTTTGAATTGCTAACCAAGCAATAAAGAAAAATCGTGGAATGCCCTTTTTACTCTAAATAATCTTCCTTTATCCTACTAACTCCTAGTCTTCATCTAACACGTCATAAGCTAATTTTGCTGAAAATAGACCATTTGATGTTAATCTCCAGATTACTTTATCCTTTAACAGCATCATAGGAACTCGATTAGATGAGATAATATCAAGAACTTCTACCATACGATCATTATATGGTCTAGGAAACACCCATCTATTATCGATAATGAAGTCTCGAATCACTGCATTCTTATGACTATCGAATTGATTGATAATTCGATTTCCAAATTTGGAGATAATACTCCCTTCCTGTAACCTAGGGTCTCTCCATATTTTAGTATCTTCACCATCCCCGATCAATAATCGAATGTGCTTCCTCACAAACTTTCTTTCCTTCAAGATGCCTCTCCATGCCCAAGAAGCATTATTTGAAGGTTGACATCCCCAAATATCCGCCTCTTTCACATATCTAGATCTCATCCATTCTGCCCAAAAAGAGTTATTATCCAACAAGCGCCAGAATAATTTAGCCCTGCCAATTTTATTTATATCTCTAAGACGTCGAATGCCAATGCCTCCCTTGTCAAAAGATTTACAAATTTTTCCCCAGCTAATAGGATGAACAGAACGAACCAATGAATGACCACTCCACAATAAGTTATTATAGGTATTCTCAATTTTTTCATGACACTTACCGGGATATTGAAAGACGCCGACCAGTAAATTTGAAAACTAGATAGAACTGAAGATGCTTGCGATTCTCATGAAGGAAGATTGCACAATAGAGATTGAAAGTAAGGAAAATAAGTCTGTTGACATGAAACAAGAAGTTTTTAATAAAAAAAGATCAGTTAGCAAGGACAGATCTTCTTCTTGCACTTGACGGTTCTATTTTATTCAATGTATCTGATCAAACCACTACAAAAGGTTTGTGAGATTAATTAAAGAACCCCTATGAAGGAAAATCTATGTCAAATAAGATTTATTTCCTTAGACAACTGTATAACCTAAGGATGAAAGATGGATCCTCATTGCAAGAAGATCTTAATTAATGAGTTCAATACTCTAATTGGCAAATTGGTAATAGTTGCAGTTAAAATTGATGATGAAGAAAAAATTGCTCTTTTATTTTGTACCATGTCAAATTCATGGGATCGTCTGATTATGATATTAGTAATACTAAATACCTCACTTTGGAATCAATTGTTTCTATATTGTTTATTGAAGAAAATCAAATGAGGGTTCTTGGTGATACGATGATGGTAAGAGAAAGATCCATGGAATGAGGATCAAGTGGAAAAAATCAATTGATTTCTAAATCAAAATGGGCACAAGGTGTTGGAATTGTCAAAAGAAGGGTCATCTACATAAAGATTGCAAGTTCCGCAAAACAAATCACGACAAACCCAAATCTAATTTGCAGAAGCAATTGTTAGATTCAAAGAATTCTCAAGATAACTTAGTAGAGGAAGGTGTTTGTTGTAGTATGTGGCTCATATTGAGCGGAACAATACACAAAAAAAGCAGGCTGATGCTGAGAGTGAAGTGGAGCGGAACGACATCTGCCTTTTAGGATGTAATTTACTATTTTATTGCCATGGGCGATTAATAGGTTGGGGGTTGCCCCTTGTAGACACCCCATTTTTACATCTGCCTAATTCGACAATTTGTCATCCCCGGTTACAGTGAATTCCTAATAATGATCACAAAGAACTCGAAGGCTTGTGAGTACTGTCCCTGATTCCCTCAGTTTCCATTTTTTTCATCCCCCCTACTCGTTACGACGCGACATAGAAATTCACGCACGCTTAGGATCGCCACACGTTACACCCGATTTAGCAAGCGCGTACGCTTAGGTTCGCTACACAGTTCAATAACCTAGAGATCTCGTTATACTAGGAAAATATGACTTTGAAACTTAGAAATAATCACGTTGAAACTGAAAGAAACTTCACGTCAAAATTCGTAAAAATTTGCAAAAACCGCCAAAATGACGAAAATACCCTTCATGAATTTCGGATCTCCGAAAGACTTCGAAAATACCTCCATTACACTCAGAACATGATGTCGAGTCTAACGAAACTCAAATCGACGAAAACAGAAATTTAGGAAAAATCATAAAAAGGATCGAAATGCCCATCGACTCCAAACTCAACTTAGAGACCTCGAGTGGAAATGTAACAAAAGCAAACCTAATTAAATCCAATTTAAACTAAAAAATAAATTCAAATTAAAAAAATCAAACAAGTCAAATAAAATAATTCCAAACAATTCAACTTAAATTTAAAAATTAAAAAACAATTAAAATCTAATTCAAAATTAAAAAAATTTAAAATCTAATTCACAATTAAACAATTAAAATCCAATTCAAAGTTAAACAATTAAAATTTAACATCTAATTCAAAATGAAATAATTAAAACTTAAAATTAAACAATTAACATCTAATTCGAAATTAAACAATTAAAATTTAAAATAAAAAAATTAAAATCCAATTCAAAATTAAACAATTAAAATCAAATTCAAAGTTAAACAATTAAATTTTAAAATCTAATTCAAATTAACAATTAAAATCTAATCTAATTAAAAATCAAATATTAAAATAGAAATTAAATCCAAATCGAAATCAAAATAAAGTCGACGAACAAATTAAAATTGAAATCCGACTCCCACCGACCAATTCAAATTGATTGACAAAATTAATAAATCAAATGGCCGATTAAACCAATAAAATTAAAATTAAATTCAAATCAATAAAATTTAAAACAAATTTTTTTAATCAAAGCTATAATTGACCAATCACAACTCGAGATTATCGTGGACGTGTAAAAGAGGGAAAAAGAAAAAAAAAAAATAGAAAGAATTTTTTTTTAGAAACTTGCTATTTAAAAGAGAGAACGTCTTCTCTCTTGGGGGGCTGGCAACACACTTCTTTTGGATCTTCCTCTTCTTCTCTTCGGTTTTTGGCTGGTCTTCTTCATCTCTGCTCTTTGGGCTGGTTCACAGACGTATTCTTCACTACGCCAAGCTCTCTCTCTCTCTCTCTTTTCTTTCTCCCTCACTCACAGACTGCCTTCTTCCCCAACGTAGTTGCTGCAACAGCCCTCTCTGCAAAACGTGGCTGTTGCAGTCATCTGCCCAGCCACCCTCCACCAACTCCCCAAGCCTTCTCATCTCTCTTCCTTGGGCTACTTTTGGACATTTGAACCTGCCCCTTCAGCTGAACCGACCACCTCAGACTCATCTTGTTCCACTTATTCCTCTCTGTATTGTCCAACCTTGCTGCCACTTTCCTCTACCCCATTAAACCAGTGACAACTACTTCGTCCTGCTGCCCCCATCCTCCCTACTATCCCTGCAAAGTTTTTTTGCTGCCCCACATTTTTTCCAGCAACGTCTCTCTCTGTTTTCACCCCCTTTATCACACAACGCAACACAGCCATCTTTTTCATCCTCCTTTCCATCACCACAGCCGCAACAAAGATTCACAAGTCTTCGCTTGTACCTGAAGGAATCAAGCCACCATTCTCGGACTAATAGGTGAGTTTATTGTTATTTTATATTTATCTATTTGTATTGTTTTTTTTTATATATATGTATTCTCTTTTTTTTTTTTCACATTGTTATTCTTATATATCTTTTCTTCTTTTTTCCCTTTTTATGTTTTATTCATTTTCATGTTTTTGTCAGTAGGATTAGGAAGACATTTATTTTATATGTTTTTTTAAATATTTTTTATATAGGTAGGACTAGGAAGTTTTTTTTTTATGTAGTTTTTATACTTTTTTTCATATTAATAAGGTTAGGACAGTTTTTTTTCATTCGTCTCTACGTTTTATACATTTTTTATTATTAGGAGGATTTGTTTTTTTTGTTATAGTATTTTTCACTATTTATTCGTCTTTGTATGTCAATGGGGTTCCCAAGTGTTTATTGTGTATATTTTTTTTTTTTTTTTTTTTATTTGTATCGTTTTTGCATATTAATAGGTTAGAGAGATATTTTTAGGCCTCATATTTCTTATTTTTATTGGGTGGTTTTTATTTTATTTTATTTTTATTTTTGCATGTTGGTAGGATTATAGGATTTTTTTTATCATGGTTATTAGGATCAAGTTGGATTTGCATGATCTATGATGATGTTCGAGTTCTTTGTGTTATTTTAATTTTTTTTTTCATGTGATCAATGTACTCCTTGAATTGATAGCTATGCATGTTATTGAATGATAGCTATTTTGATAAAATCAAAAATCATGCGTGCATGCTCGTTTGGTTATTCTAGAGATTCATGACTATGAGAATTTTCTTATGGATTTTTCTTTCTAACTTGGGAATTTTTCTTGCAATAATATTTGTCAATTTTCAATTTGTTGATTCCTGACAAATCCATGATCTTCTAATTTGGGACTTCATTTAACTCTTCTTTTAGAAAATTATTGGTGAATCATTGGAAAACTTGTATTCGGAAACTTTCTAACACGAGATTGCGTGATTTTTTCTATTTTGGGAGAATGTACATTCGCAGATTTCTAATTTAGAAGTTTCATATTTCAAAAATTTCCCAATTTAAAAGATTTTGCATTCTCATATTTAGAAGGTTCAAATTTAGAAATTTACATTTTTGGAATGTTCTATTTTAGAAAATGTATCTTTTTAAAATTTTAATTTGGGGATTTAGCATATATCTCTTGAATTCTAATTTAAGAAGTTCTATGTTCCTAATTTGGAAATATTATAAGTCCCAATTTGACAGGTTTCTATTTGTAACCTTCCTATTCAGAATATTTTCATGATTTTCTATTTTGGACAGTTTAAGGAATACTTGCAGGTGGAGTTTCTTAATTGATCTCAGGTCATGGAGCTAATTAGGGCTTTTTCAAATCCTTCCATATTTGGTGGAATTCAAAGAAGCACCATGTGATAATTGAGATAATTTTTAGCCATAGGATTTGGTTGGAAAACCCAACATAAATTGATGATGATGATTGGACTGTGACCTTGACTGTAATCTTTGTATATTGACCATAGGATGATTTTGGATCGTAGTAGAGACCGATCATATTGATTGAGCGGGTTCGGTGCCTAACACCTTCCGAAACCCGTAATCTGACCCCTTACCTACATCTTTGATCCGTGGACTGATCCATATCCGCTTGGAGTTATTTATGGTTCCTAGATCTAAATTAGGTGGCGACTCCCATTTTTCAAAAGTCCCCCATTTACAAATCGGACCCCTATCCACTATTTAGTGAAACGGGTCGAGACGATTTCACCCCTGCGGTATGGTACAGGGGTGTTTTTGAAAATTTTTAATACCTATTGTACGACTAGGGTTTACTATAAATTCATATGATGTAACCTTAATTTGACATATAGTGAAAATTAGCCCCTCGCTCATGTGGATGTAGGCACACTGCCGAACCTCGTTAAATTTGTGTGTTTTTCTTGTTTTCCCTTTTCATACCATTCATCATAATTGTTGCATGTAGCACAACAATGTTTCATTTGAATATGGTGAAATGTTATCTGTTCTTCCACAAGAAAATATGATTAATGAGTGAATTTTGGATTTTGGTGCTTCTTTTCATATGATGCCATGTAGGGACTGGTTTCATAAGTATCGATTATGCAATGGACATACATGTTTACATGGGTGATAATAACACATGAAAATAGTAAGAGTTAGAGAAGTTAGAATTACCATGTTTGATGGCATCACACGTACGTTTTCAGGAGTGAAACATGTACCAGATCTACGAAAAAGTCTCTTGTCATTGGAAAAGTTTGATGAAAATGGTTATAAATTTTCTAAAGAAAATGGTCAATTGAAGATCGTCAAAGAAGCAATGATAGTCACAAAAGGAAAACTATATGGCAACTTGTATCGGTTGATTGGGGATACCATGGTTGGGGATGCAATTGTTGCCAATGCAATGATCGATTTAGTTATGACTTGACACAGATGTTTGAGCCACATGAGCAAGCAATGACTAAAAGTGCTTCTTGATCTAAATTTACTTCCGACTTTAAAATCTATTAATTTATATTTTTGTGAAGATTGCTTGTAAGAAAAACATCATAGAAATAGTTTTCCCTCATCTACTACTAGAAGCAAGGGTGTACTTGAATTAATACATTCTGATACTTGGGAAGCTCCTACTGAATCTATTAGAGATGCTTTATATTTTGTCTCTTTTATTGATGATTTATGAAGAAAAGTATGGGTGGAGTGTATATGCTCAAAAGGAAGAGTGACACATTTTTTTTTTTATTTCAAAAAATTTAAAAAATTAGTTGGAAATAAAAAAGAGAAAAAGATTAAGTGTTTGAGAATTGATAATGTAACATAATATACTTTGAATGAGTTCAAGGATTATTGTAGTGACCAATAGATTAATAGGCAATACACAGTTATTGGTACACCACAACAAAATAGACTTGCGAAATGTATTAATTGTACGGTTATGGATCGTGCTAGATGTATGTGAGTTTCAGTTAGGATGAATTAGTGTTTTTGTGCTAAAGTTGTTCATAATGCTTCCTATTTGATTAACTGTTCTCCTAATGCGACGCATGAGTGCTAAATTCCAGAGGAAGTATGGTTTGAAAAACCTCTTAATTATTCCTTCATACAAACCTTTGGTTATGATAATTATATGTGGATTCCTGAAAAGCAGAGGACTAAATTGGATGCCAAGTCCAAAAAGTGTATTTTTCTTGGCTATGCAAATGGAGTAAATGGATACAGATTGTGGGATTCTACAGTCTACTAGATTGTTATTAGCTGAGATGTATTTTTAATGAAGATTCGTTGCAGAAAAAGAGTATGCATCAAAACTTAGAAACAATGGAGAATTTTGAAATTGAATCTTTAGATAATGTTCAAAATCTTTTAGAAAATCAGGAAGTTGAAGATAGAAGATATGGTTGATGATGAGAAATATGGTATTCAGACTCAAAGAAATCAAGGCCGACCAAAGAGATATGGAAAATCTTCGAATTATCTCTGGGATTATGAGAAAGCTGATGCTTGTGTTACTGAGGAGTATGAACCTAGCTTGTATTATAGGGTATGTGATTCTATGGATGCTAGTCATTGGAGAGTATTAGTAGATATGTGATTTTCAATTTCTGAAGATCACCTCTACGAGGGATTGGAGTTGCCACCATTCCTTTTGTAAAAGGGTATGAATGGTCACTCGGAATGCATTTTTTGAAAAGAGTATCATTTTGGCATTTAATAACTTTTGTATGGATAGAACACTGATCCACCTAAGATTTAGATAAGCAATTTGATTAGAGAGAAGGGAAGGTGTGAAGCACCCATTTCTTCCCATCAATTGGTGGTAATCTCAAAAGAAACTCGGTCATTTGAGTGAAACGAAAAAAATAAAAAAGAAAAGTCAAATGGGTCAACAACTTGTACCCTTTCATGGAAGGGATTCACTATCGGTCTAGATCATGAGGATCATCTCATGGAAGGAGATGATCCTTATCAAAATCATGCCTTATGGGAGTAATATTTTTTTTAAAATGTTGGCTTGTAGCCATGATCTAGTTATCTTGAGTTGAGAAAGGTCCTATTATCGACCACCTTAAAACAAGTTGTTTAAGGGGAATTTTAAAATGAATTTATTTCTTTTTTTTTATATATTAAAAGTGATTACAACCCCTACACTTTCAATAGAATTGAAGTCTGATTTTTCGAAGGTTGGGCAGGGGGAGCATTACATCTTAGAAACTTTCTAAAAGAAAAATTAAAGAAATGAAAAGGGAGGTAGAAAAGGGAAATGGAGAGGGGAGAGGGGGGACTATGTTTTTTCTAACCCACCTTGTGGTCTTGACTTCTTCTTTCTTTCCTTTCTTCTTTTTCTTCTCTTATTTTCCTTCCTAAGTCCTAAGTAAATTATGAGAATGTATTGTTAAAATGAGGAAATAATGAGAGAAGATGAGAATTGAGTAGAAGAGAGTTGAAGGATTTTATTTTCTCTTTATTAGACTTGGTGCATTTTTTTAAAAGGTGGGGGTATTTATAGGTATTGAAGGTTACTTTTAGGAATATGATGAGGTGAAAAGATAGAAAAAGTAGGAAATGGCATGAGGTTTAAGGGTGAGGGGTGTGAAATTTAGGGTTGAGATGAGGGTATTTGTAGAAGAAGAGGTAAGTGGGTAGTTTTTTATTTATCCAAATGAGTTAGATATTTCAACCCATTTGGGTTGAGTGTTTGGTAGGGTGAAGGGGTGTGGTGTTTAGTTAAAAAAATAGGTTGCGTAAGGGATTAGGTGGTTAGATATTGGAAGGGTGAAGGATATGGTGACATATGTCCAAAAAGTATGGAGATGAAGTATTTAGATGGATTGATTGAGTAAAATAGGTGTGGGGATGACTTGTGAGGATGGATTTAAAGATAATGATGAGAGAAGAGTGTGGGTTGTGATGTGGGTAGGTAGTTTTGTTAGAGAAATATGATGGGTTAGATTTATGGCATGAAGTGTTGATGGTGGTATAGCTGATGGGTGATGATGAGGTTGGGTAGAATAATTTTTGGGAGGTGGATTGTGGTGAGGACAAGTATCCTATTTGATGATCAAGTATTGATTCGTTGATGTGGGTAATGGTTTATGGATTATGGATTATGGATATGAACTTGAATAAATGTGGACTTTGATATGTTGGGCTTAGAATTTTGGAAAGATTTTAGTTATTGGAATTAGTTAGGGTTTATTTTAGGATGGGGCTTAATGGGTTAGAGGTAAGTGGGTTTTAGGGTTCAAGTTGTATGGGATTAGGGTTAGGTCAGGTTAGAGCCTTAGCTAGGGTTGAGTTCATTTTAGGGTGAGGTGAAAAATGACTTTTTAGGAAATTAAGGGTTGGTAGGCTTTAAGATTTAAAAATTGAGAATGGAGCTGTGAGAGATGAAGAAGGTGGGGAGCGTGCAAAGCCTCGTTGCGGGCCCATGAGACCTTTAGGGGTCTTAGGAACCTTTGATTCAATTAAAATTACGAGTTTCAGCAGTTTGGATTTTTTAGGCCCGTTGATGGATTTTATTAGAAAAGTTAATTTTTTGGATTCTTTCGAGTGGGGGCCCATTCAAATTGGGGTGTCTACAACTATTCTTTTTTGTAGGAGTTGCGTGCAAAGAATCGAAAAGAATAGATTAAACTCTTGTTTGTATGAGCTAGAAAACTTTGTTAAAAATACTACTTCGAAACACCAAATGGATTGATGATTTTTGTAGAAAATGACTACCCAAGTGCAGGGTCTAACAGGATTTGCCTTATTAATTCCTTGATTTCGTAACCCGAAACTCGTTTGAGATCTACGACTTGATAAAAAGTTGATGAGTTTTGAAATTCGAGCTTTTTCTTTGATCATGTTTCGACAAATCAGAATTAAATGCATCTTAAAAGGAATTTTTATTTTATATTTTATATTTATTTTTTGTATTTTTTGAAAATTTTATTTTATTTTATTGACTGATCTATGTATAGAGCACGAATTAATTTTGTATCAATTTTCTTCGTATTCCAAAAACGGATTACGCGTTCTTCATTTTGTTCGTGCATGGAGAACAAATGGAATGGATCATCTCTTATCCGTACTGGTAACACTGACCAAATGGATTTTAAACGCTTAAAACTGGCACGTCTCTCCATTTCTTTACTTTTTGATTTTTTCTTTTGCTTTCCAATTTCCTTGTGATTTCTCTTTCTTTCTTTTGATTTCTTTGTTTCTCATTGACTTTGCATTTGTGGGCGATCGATTTTGCTATTGAGACAACTGGGAGCACGCCTAGGGCATCGAAGTAATATTCTTACCTTCTCTTCCCTTTTTCTTTTGATTTCTTTTTTTCGATTTCAAAGACCCTTTTCTTAATTTCTCTTCAGGCTTAAAACCACTTTTTTGATCAGATTTTGAACGACTTCAGTGCATTTGAAAATTCTCGGTACCTATTTTTGATCGGTCAAGGTAAGCGTCTTACCTTTTTAACTTTAATTTCCCTTTTTGTCTTTTCATCTTGTTTTGGAGTACTGTCATGATGGGAAACATTTCGAATTGCTCCCCTTTTTTTTTTTGTGTTTGATTTATTATTTTGTTGGACATTGGTGTATGCAATTTTGGTATGGACTGTTGGTTCGTGGAATTTTGGGATGGTGGAGATGTGGTAGGGATGGGGTCGAATTTTGTGTTGACTGGGGTGGAAGTTGTGGGTTGGATGTCAATGGAGTGGAGAGAAGAAGTGGATTGGGTCTTGGGTGAAGTTTCTCATGGTGCTAGGGAGGTATGTGGTTCATGAAGAGAGATAGTGGATTCAGATCGTGGAGAGCTGTGATCGGGATTGGTTTAGGGGACGAATATGAATGTTTTGACTAGGGATTGATGAGGCTTTGTATTGGGTTAGGTCGAGAGTTTCAATTTTTTGGTAGATATGGCATGAGATGAAGGGTTGGAGGGTGGATCTGGCGTGGGTAGTGATATTTGGGGGGTTTGAGATGGGATATGATGGACTCAATGAGGTCGGGTGATAATGTGATGGTGGATCTTGGGTGGGGTTGATGACGTTGGTAGTGGAGTCAGGTTATTTATAAGTGAGGGTGATTTCGGGGATGAGTCGAGTGAGATTTGGAGACTGTCTTGGGGGTAGGAATTCAGAGTAATTTGATGGTGGTTTGTGGCTATTTTGGCAGGGATTTGAGTGGGTAAATGGTTGAATTTTGGGGTGGTTGGTCTGGGATTGTTTTGTTCTATGTGCCTTCTCATTGCATAAAAAATACTTTCGATTTTGCAATATCTTTGATCATGCTCCTTTTGTTCAAAACTTTTTCTTGCTTTCATTTTTATGCTATTTATTTTCATATTTGCACTGTGGCCCTTTGGGGGGTTTGATGGGATTGTCCGGAGTTCTAGGTTTGGTTTATGTGGGGAAACGAGGTGCTTGGATATATGGATCATTGTTGGTTGGTTGGGGGTGTATGAGACAAAATAGGTAGGTCGAACTAGGTTTTGGTTTTGAGTTTAATAGGAGTGGGCGGAGAAGGACGAGTGTTAGTATCGGACTCAAGGTGTGTTGGGTGAAATGGGTTTGGATAGGTGGAACTTGGGGTTGGGATTGGAATTGGTAGGTCTAAGTAGATGGATTGGCGTAGGTATGACTTTTGACTAGATGGATTGAGAGACTGGGCAGATTAGGGTAGATTGGCTATCAGGTTGGTTGGGCTATTGGTAGGTTAAACCAGGGTGAACAACCATAGGTTTTTAATGTTATCCGATGACTCTGTAACTTGTAGATGGGGAGAGACCTATGAACTAGGATATCGAGACATTCTTCTGATGAGGAGCAATATGCCAAATTGACGACCAGGGCTCGCTTTGCCTTGGGGTCTGGTGTGGTGACTGAGGCAGCTAGGCCAGCCAGACTTTTGTGGAGGCTCGATTCTTTTTCGGTGGATGGTTCTTCTTTTGGGAGCTGAGCTGATGAGACGAACACTTCGTAGAGTGGTCATACTAAGGGCAAGATCGACGGTAGGAGCGACCGAGTTGGTGGCAGATGAGGTAGCATAGCTGCTAGGTAGATATGGCTGTTGGCAATGGTAGAGTCGGTCGGGATGCTCTTAGGGTCGAAATCCCTACAAAGGAGAGTGAGAGGGTGCATGACACTTCTCTCTTGCATGGATTGGCGAGGCACATATTGATGCTGGTGCAGTTGGACATCCCTATTCCCTATCCATTAGTTAACTTGAGAGGGAAATGGAGTGCGTTCCTATATACAACTACCCTATACTTAGATGACATCATGATGCAATTTTTGATGGTAGGCTTTGGCGTCTTCTTATAGATCACTACTCTCAGGGCAGTTCGTCCACTTTTCTTAGCCATGATCGAGAGATGGTTCTTGGTGACACATTCATTTCACATTCGGAGTTGTAGATAGGCATCAGGCTTTCTAATTTTGTGACGATCACGGGTGTTGCTATAGATGAAGAGCACCTGTCCATGCTGTCCGTTCAAGAGGTGGGTGAGTTGCTAGGCATTGAGAAGGTCCCTACCTCCATGGTAGGGAAGAGGGGTAGGGTCAGCATGGAGGTTCTGATGGGGCTATGATTGGTCGAGGGAGAGAACATAGCCCCTTACACTTATAGAGAGAGAGAGAGAGAGAGAGAGAGAGAGAGAGAGAGAGAGAGAGAGAGAGAGAGAGAGCATCCTGCTTTGGCAATGATGACTTCAATGTTGTCTTCCGTATATGCTTTCTGCTTTTATTGACAACAACTTCTTCTTTGAGGATGATTCCTCGATCTCCACCACCTTCCTCTCTATGATGCGAGATGTTGATCGTATTAGGGATTTTGACTGGGGGAGCTTGATCTATGGCACCATCCTTGCAGGCCTTGACCAAGTAGTAGAGGGGATCACTGCTCCCGACGAAGTTAGTATCTCGACTCGCTTTTTCTGGCAGTTCATCGAGGTAAATACTTTTTACTTTCATCTTTTGTCTATTTCCCTTTGTTTTCGTATTCGTCTTCTAACCTCTTATCCCTTTTTCAGATATTCGTCCATGTTTATTTCCCCTTTTACCTGTTGACTCGGCGTCATCCTTATGACGATTACCCCTTGGGTGCTTTCTGGGCCACCCGGGATGCTAAGTGATCAGAAGCAGCCCTTGGAGTGTTCAAGCCCACACTGACCGATGTCGTTTTTGAGATGTGAGTGATCTAATATTTTATCATTGTCTTTTCAGGTTGAAATTCTTTATGCTTGTTGTTTGATTTTCTTTTTTTGTAGATCATCTCCGTCACGAGTCGTGATCTTCCCCGCACAGTTAGTGGGAGATAGAAGCAGCGGAATGCTTATCGGTGTAACACCCAATGGTAGTGCTACCCCTACTTCATAGGCGAGTAGCATTACATGTTTTATCTAGGGGAGCGCCTATTTTTCCAGCACGACGGGAGCCTTCGCATCCTTGTCACACCACCTGAACATATATCTAGAGTTATGATGGTGGATGAGTATCTGCCCCAAGAGAGGGGCGTGGATGCTGCTGGTTTGGTGAGGGAGGATGACTTTCAGGAATGGTTTAAAGAAGTATCCATTAGATGCATTATACTTGCAGTCACTACCCAAGCCAAGATTACCAAGATTGGAGGGGTCTTGATCTAGGATCATTCTATTACGGTATGGATTCTGTCAGTGTTTTCCTTTCTTTACAATTTTCTCCCTTTTGTTGTTCTTATTGGTTATGTGTTTTTGATTTCAGGCTAATGATTTTCTTCGTCTTCGGGAAGGTTACGATATCATTGAGGAGCAAGTAGTGAGGTTCGTAGAGATGGAGAACCAGTGGAATGCATCTTGAGTCGAGGTGGAGGCTCAAGATGCTCAGATTGAGGAACAGGTTATTCGTATCGAGACACATGCAGCCCGTATCCAGAAGCTGGAGTTGGAGATGCCCTGTGGGAGTCCCATCTGCAGGCTGAGATGGTATGTCTTTCTCCCTTTCATCTTTGTGTAGATGGTAGTTTATTTATCACCTATTTTTGATTTGTTCTTCTATGGAATTTTCAAGATTACTATCGATGCTAGGATAGAACGAGCACTTTTGCCCATCCTACGACACCTCATCGGGTAAAAAACTTTACTCTAGTTACTTATTTTCATATCCCGCACGTATATTGACTAGTGTTTAACTTGCTTTGTTTTTTCTTTTTAGGCTTCTCCTTTTGTTGGACTGTTTGCTTTGGGTATTGATTTTCTAGTAAGGACAATAACGCAAGATGTTGCCCTAGACGTCAAACTTTTTTTCACAGATTCCGAGGGACGACTATGGATGGATGGTTTACCTTCATCCGAGGATTCTGGTTTCGGTGTAGTGGTTGTCTTTTCCACTGAAGAGATTCCAGAGACTCAAAGTGCTTGGAATGAGACTGGACCCCCTTTGTTTGATATTTGATGTACCCTATAGAGACATAATTTTGTATTAGTAAACACTTAACAGTTTTGTGCATATATTCCACTTGATCATTTCTCAGTGTTTATTGCTTTTATTTTGATTGTGTGTGCAAATGATTTGGACCTTAATAGGCCTTTGTAGAGTGACATTGACCATTTGGGCCTTCATATGCCCGACGAATATTTGTGAGCCTGCGAATGGGAAAAAGGAGTTATCGGGGTCCAAAGGACCCTTGAGAGTGTTCTCGGGTGACTTGGATGGGTGGGTAATTACGGGCCTAAAAGGCTTTGTGTAGTGAGATGGGAGTGCCAGGGCTTCAAAAAGCCTCAATTTGATAAAAGGCTCCTCCTAGTAGGCTTTGAAAGGTCCAACTTCATACACCCAATATAGTTTTTAACATTTTGGGAATCTTTTAGGAGTTTTGTTCGCATGTAATGAGTACGAGAGAATTCTAGATAGTTCCCATATGATTTCTGGGATCTCGGGATGCGAGACGATTGTTATAGTTAGCTAAGACTCTGCATGGTTTCCAAAAAAAATGGAATGAGGCAAGTTTGAACACAAATATTTAAGAGATTCTGGTCTGTGCTCCAAGCACAGACATATTTGTTAAGATTCCATCCATGCTTATAGCACAGATAAGTTAATTAAGCTTTCATTTGTGCTTTCAACACGGACAGGTCAACTTCATGCTTATCTGTGTTTGGACCATGCACCAACATGATTTCTTCTTCTTCAAAGCCTGTTATAGATCTGATTGTGCCCTAACATCCATATTTTTGTTTTCCCTTTGTGTAGATTTTTGCTACCTCTTACCCCAAGGATTCTTCCCAAACTCCATACAGGTGCCTCCTATTCTTTCTAACTTAAAAAGGTATGACATCGTCAAATTTTTTACGTAGTTGGATAGAGGGTACGGGGTAATGATACAAGGTTCAATGGGGTTTGAACAAGTTGGGGTTCACACTCTCTTTGCTTGAGGTTCCATTGCAATGGGATTTGGTTGAGGCTATATTGGGGTGTTGGGTTCCTGAACTCAACCTTTTTTGGTTTGGGGAACACGAAATAACTCCTACCATCGAGGAGTTTGAGGTACTATTGGGTCTTGAAATATCCGATGCGGTGGTTATTCTACTTTTATGTGAGGGTTATCGGGGTGGGGCTTTTGATTTCTTGGGGATAAATCGAAAGTTCTTGAAGATTCCAGATGTGTTGGAACTATCATTGTTCTTCCTACCGGAGTTACTATTAATCTTACTTTTACCTTACTTATGGGACAAGTAGGGGATCAAACCCAAGAGAAAGGGGGAGTAGAGTTAAGTTAAGAGGATAAAATTCGAATTAACAAAAAGGAATTAAAACTATTTTTCTTTGTAATTTTGAACTTATTAAGAAGATTTAAAGTTACTAGAAAATTAAGCAAAGTAAATGAAGTTAAAAACAAGTAAACTTATGAAATTAAAACATTATTAGAGGTGAATCTGAAAGCGCCATCGATCCGCGGGGTGTGCGGATCCGCTTTTGACTTTTGAGGTTTGGGATTCGCCACCTAGTTATTACGGTCTAGGAACCGAATATCGACTCAAAATGGATAAAAACAACTAATATACTTAAAAAAATACTGAGCCCGGGGATCATGTTACGGGATTGGAAAGTGTTAGGCACCAACTCCGCTCGGCAAACGCCGGTCTCTATTAATTCCCAAGAATATTACATTGCAAAAAAAACCTAAGCACTAAAAAAATAAGAAATATTTACCTTTACAAAAACAACGATTTTTTTTCCTCAGATCTGATAGAATAGTTCCTCGTATAACACTCCTCGCTTTATTCTGTCATCAGATTCACTTTAAATCTCCAAGACGAAGTACCTTCTCATTATATCTGAATTTTTCTAATTTGTTATTGATTTTTGGATATTTTTGAAGGATTTCTAGGTGTTTTTTGAGCTAAAGTTGGGGTATGGATGTTAGGTAAGGAGTTAGGACTTCAAAATTAGGGTTTATGAGAGGCTAGGAAGCTTTTTGACCTACTTTTCTTAGGGTTTATTTTTTGATATGAAAATAGGTTGTAGAGACCCCTATTTATAGATTTTTTTGAGTGCTTGTTTTGATAGAGTTAGTGTTTAATTAGAATTGTTTTAGGTAGAGTTAGTGTGTAATTAAAATTATTTTAAATAGAGTTATAATTTAATTATAATTGTTTTAAATAGAGTTATTGTTTAATTAGAATTCTATTAGGATTTTGACTTTTAGTCTCACTTGATTGACTTTAAGATTTTGACTTTAGTCTTACTTGATTGACTTTATTTTTGACTTTAGTCTTACTTGATATGAAAGGGCTCTCGATCCGCGGGGTGTGCGGATCCGCTTTTGACTTTTGAGGTTTGGGAGTCGCCACCTAGTTATTACGGTCTAAGAACCGAACATTGACTCGAAATGGATAAAAACAACTAATTTACTTAAAAAAAATACTGAGTCCGGAGATCACGTTACGGGGTTAGAAGGTGTTAGGTACCAACCCCGCTCGGCAAACACCAGTCTCTACTAATTTCCAAGAATATTACATTGCAAAAAAAAGACCTAACCACTAAAAAAATAAGAAACATTTATCTTTACGAAAGTAACGTTTTTGTTCCCTCAGATCTGATAGAACAGTTTCTCGTACAACACTCCTCGCTTTGTTCTGTCACCGGACTCGCTTTAGATTTCCAAGATAAAGTACCTCCTCCTTAGATCTGAATTTTTCTAATTTGTTATCGATTTTTAGGTGTTTTTTGAGCTAAAGTTGGGGTATGGATGTTAGGTAAGGAGTTATGATTTTAAAATTAGGGTTTATGTTAGGGAAGCTTTTTGACCTACTTTTCTTAGGGTTTATTTTTTAATACGAAAATAGTTATAGAGACCCCTATTTATAGATTTTTTTGAGTGCTTGTTTTGATAGAGTTAGTGTTTAATTAGAATTATTTTAGGTAGAGTTAGTGTTTAATTAGAATTGTTTTAAATAGAGTTATAGTTTAATTATAATTATTTTAGATAGAGTTATTATTTAATTAGAATTATTTTAAATAGAATTATTGTTTAATTAGAATTCTATTAGGGTTTTGAATTTTAGTCTTACTTGATTGACTTTAAGATTTTGACTTTAGTCTTATTTGATTGACTTTAAGATTTTGATTGTAGTCTTACTTGATTGACTTTAATTTTGACTTTAGTGTTACTTGATTGACTTTAATATTTTGACTTTAGTCTTACTTGATTGAATTTAATTTAGTTAGGATTTCACTTTACATTAATTAATGTTTTAATTATTAATTTTAGAATTTTTAATTATTAAAATTGTAAAATTATCGTTTTACCCTCGGAGAGGACTTTTTGCGTTTTAAGTCGTTTTTCAATGTTTCAGGATGTTTTGGAATCAATTTTTTGTGCGAAATGATGATGAATTTTATGAGGGGCATTTTCGTAATTTTATCAAATTTTGTGAAAATTGACGAAATGGTTTATTTGATTTCGATTTGTTGTTTTATGTGTTTAAAAGGATTTTCTAAGCGTTATGTAGGCTCTAAAGATGTTTTGAGGTTAGGGGTATTTTGGTAATTTTATCATTTTTTAGTGATTTTTATCGTAAAGCTTCTTTTTGTCTGTAAGATGATGATTTCTATGTTTTCGAGTTATATTTTCCTAGCGTAGTGTGGTTTCTACAGTTTTGTTAGTTTGAGATACCTTATCCGAATTTCTGAAACATATCTAGTAACAAATAAAACATTGGAATAAACATCCATCATTGGGAACTATCGCGATCAGGTTGACGAGTTGATTAATCAGGCAAGTGTGAAAATAGGGTGCTACAGATGCCCCTTTTTGGAAGAGGGTTGAAGTAAACTAGATATCAAATCTATTTCGGTAGATAGTGCGATATCCAAATGTCAAAGCTAGTGACAGTTCATTTTGCAGCCTGATTTAACAATGATGTGACTTGGATGGTTCTACATTTCCTAGTTTCTACACAAGCTTCATTATGAATTTTTGTTCTTGATGAGACCTTTTCTCCCATTTGATGATGTCTTAATTTTTTCTTAAGTTGCCTTTTTAGGTTTTTCAACCTAGCGGGTTTTTCTTTTCTTTTTCTTATGATGCCTTGATTTTTGTCTAGATCGCCTTTTTAGGTTTTCAACCTTGTAGGCCTTCTTTTGTATTTATGGTTATGTCCTAACTTTTGCCAAAGTCGTCCTTTTAGGTTTTCGACTTAGCAACTTCTTTTCTTCTTGATGATCTTGAATAACCAACTCGACAACTTCTTGGTTCCCTGCACCATAACCAAGGTAATTAACATTCAGGAGGACTTAATAGGTGAGCTTAGGATATGGTTTAGAAAGAAAAGGTATAAGACTCAATTTTCCAAAATCTCCCTTATTTGATATTTTCTATTTTCTGTCAATTATTTTGATCTTTTTCTAAATGCCCCTAGTTTGGCATTCTTTTCTTTTTATCACTTCTTTTGATTATTTTTTCTAATGCCCCTTGTTCCTTCTTTTTAGGTCGATCCCCACAATTGAGCGACTTTAGCTCTCTATCGAGAAATGAACTTAGTGAAAGTTTCCTCAGACTTCTGTTTAGTAGTTTCTAGGTCTCTTCTTATGAGTTCAATAACCGTGTTGAATGAATACCGACCAATAAACTCCTTCATCAATTCATGCCATGTTCTTACCCGAGATGAATCCAATGACATTAGCCAGCATAGGGCAGGCCTTGTAAAGGTTCTTTGAAAAAGTTGTGCCATCTGTTCTACACTCAAACCCTGAGTTTGCATGATGCCGACATATACTTTCAAGTGAGTTCTAGGGCATCCAATACTATCAAATTTCTCTATGTCTGGCATTGTGACCTTCTCTGGCAAACGGACCGTGGGAAATAACGTTATTGCCCCTAATCCAAGAGTAAGATCATCGGGGTCTTTGATGTTCTTCAAAGAAGTTTCAACTTGAGTTATTCGATGAGATAAGACAGGGTCGACGTGCAATTGCTCATCTCTCTCTC
This sequence comes from Akebia trifoliata, assembly GCF_017979445.1. Lineage (NCBI taxonomy): Eukaryota > Viridiplantae > Streptophyta > Magnoliopsida > Ranunculales > Lardizabalaceae > Akebia > Akebia trifoliata. The sequence goes on from NC_141383.1 coordinate 20,856,453, forward strand.
TCAAGATTGCAAAGTATTATCTGAATTATATAATACCATAGGGTCTAAGCTGTAGAAACATTGTGATTTCTCTAGTAGCATTGACGTGATCAACGAGTGATTTGATCTCTAGAATCTCCGATGATAAGTGAAAACATGAAACTACTCCAGTTCGAATCTTTTTCAATACATCAAAAGTATGCATTCTAATCCTACAATCGTCGCTAAAAACGTTGTCTCAAAAATTGGGGTTGGGCAAATAAATCATGCTCCTCCCTTCAATTTTGTCTAAGGTCATGTCTTCTATTTATGCAAATGTGTTCATATTCATTTTTACAATCACGTTTTTTTTGGTATTCTTCTCGCTCTTTTAAATCTTGTCTAAAAAATTGGGGTTGGGTGGAAAATCATGCGACTTCCTTCAATTCTGTCTAAACTCGTGTCTTCAATTCATGAAAATGTGTTCATAATAATTCTTACCTCCTTAATTCTACGTCATTTTGGGTCTTCTTCCACTTTTTTAAAACCTTTTGTAAGATATCTTTACTATTATAATTAGAGAAGTAGAGTAAGAGTGGTTTAATACCAGAATTTGGAAGACCAAAAATGCTCCCTTATTTTTATCATGGCTATTTTCATAAAAAAAAACAAAATAAATTACAATAAAATGGTCGAATCACATAATTTAGTTTATAGTTTCCTAAAATTAGAGAAATATCCTTTTATTATGTTACTTTCAAAATTATCTTTGTTAATATTTTAAATTACAAAAGGCCCTTACAACATAAAATTACAATCTCAATTCCCAACCCTATATCAACGTTAGTTAATTTTTTAAAATTATAAAAATTCGTTTATTATTTCATGTTCAAAATCACTTCAGTTAACATTTTAAATTACAAAAAGGTCCTTATGGAATTAGATTATCTATTTGAATTATCTAAAACAATTTTAAAAGTATTTATAAAAACTTTTAATCTGACACAAATCCTAAATACATGTGCCTTCGCACATGCCACCTACAAGTAAATTAGCTTCCAAAAACATCTCCTTTGATAATCCTACAAAATATGGTTTTAACAAGAAAACCTAGGTATAGAAGGTTGTTTTAATGGGTTCCAAGGAATTAGGAAACAATCTCTCTTGGAAAATAAAATGTTAGATACGACGTAATATAATAATGTATAAATTTGTAAACCATATCATCTTTGTTAAGATAAAATTTTATTAGATTAACGTAGAAAATTGTGTTTGAGATGATAACAATAAAAATAAATTACAAATCAAAATAGATAGAGCATGACCAATGATTCACGTGGTTTAGCAAGATAGCTTACGTCCAGGGGTGATGATGAGATCCTTCCATTCTCTCTATTAAAACCAATGTTGTGCTTCAAATGTCATTTGAGGTTAGAAAAGAAACGATGTGCCTAATTTTCTTGATCAAGCCCATTACCCATATAGAATACTAAACTGACTCCTCTTGCAAGCTCATTTAATAAGCCTATGTTCATTAGCTTAATCACTGTCACACAATCCATTTGTTAATCATAGACCCATTCAATAAGCCCAAAGCAGTTTCACATGGCTCAAATTGGGTGTCATATCATTAATCCTACATTCACCTGATCACTAGATCAATAGCCTAATTCACTCCCTATCATTGTTTGTGTAAGAAGAATAAAATAACCAACAATTTTTTTTTTTGAAAGGTCAACAGGGTTAAGGCAAACCCAGACCAGCTACAACCTTAAGATACGATCCTTATTAATGAAAGAACTGAGGTTACAAGGGAGAACTCCTCTATCTTTTTCAGAACATTCCATAGAGTCTTGGGAGGATGCAAGATAATCCGCCACTTAGTTAGCTTCTCTGAAAACATGGTTTAAGGTGTACCTGTGGGAACAAGGATTGGGCCTTCTAATGGAAAGAACTAACTTTATAACACTCCATGGAGTACTCTATCGGTCGTTAAAAATATTGACAGCCATTAATGAGTCTGTTTGAACCTGAATGTTGAGGCAACCTTTTGCGATACACAACTTGAACCCTTAGAGGATAGCTTGTATTTCGTGATAAATGATTGGTTATGCATGGGTCGCATAGAAGCCAAGGGGTACTCATTGGCCCTGAGAGACTTTGAATCCATTCATGACAAATATCACATTTACAGGGACATTCTCATTTGAGAAACATTTTCCTTACTATCTGAAATTGCCTCGACCCCCAGCCGTCCGCTAAATAGCGGATTGGGGGTCCGTTCTAGGCATCTCGGGGATTTTTAAAAGAATAAGGAGTCGCCCCCTAGTTTAGGTCTAGGAACTAAAATTAACTCCAAGTGGATATGGGTCGGTCCGTGGATCAGAGAGATGGGTAAGGGATTAGGTTACGGATTTCGGAAGGTGTTAGGCACCGAATCCGCCTGATCAAGATGATCAGTCTCTACTGCGATCCAAAAATATCCTACGGTCAACATTCAAAGACTAAAAGTCAAACTAGGGTCCAATCATCATCAAATTGCATCGGATTTACTAAACAAATCCTATAGTTAAGATAATTACATGATTTAATGAGGCATACATGACACCAAAAATTAATGGATCAATTCGATCATATTTTGAACAATACGAAATCGATTTTTAATGCTGCGTATATAAGATTAGTGAATTGGCTCATTGACGATATTTTATCAAAGAGATTCGATTTTTGAACCATTACGTGCATTAAATTCAGTGGGTTAACTCACAAAATTTGAGTTGCCACGTGTATTAAATCGGTGAGTTAACCACGTGCTTAATTTTAAAATAAAATCGATTCAAATTTTCAATGTCCTAAAAATCAGCGAGTCGACTCGCAATTTGTTAATCAAAAGAATCCTAATTTTTTTTGAATCGCCACGTGTATTAAATTGGTGATTTAATCCACGTGCCTAATTTTTAAAAAATTCGATACGAATTCTCAATGTCTCCAAAATCAGCGAGTCGACTCGCAAATCTTATATCATAAGAATCATAATTTTTTTTCGGAATCGCCACGTGTATTAAATCGGTGATTTAATCAACGTGCGTAATTTTTAAAAATTCGATTCAAATTCTCAATCAATGTCCCCAAAATCAGCGAGTCGACTCGTAATTTTTATTGTGAAAATCGATTTTTTATTTTTTATGTTTAGTGTACACCCTTAGTTTTTATTGAGTAGATCAACATTAATGAGTAAACCCACTAACATCAAAAGTCGGCGAATCGACTCGATAGACATCAACAATCAATGAACCGGTCCACTAACTTGAAAATAACGAGTTGACCCAATCAATCTATCAACAAAAATGGTCGAATTGATCCATTAATTTTTCGAAAGATTAAGGTTGCCATTAATACCATGTATGCCCCCAAAATCAATGGATTAATTCGAATGCATAAAAATGTGAAATCAATAATCAATAATAATAAAAATAAACTAAAAATAAAAAAATAAACAAATAAACAAATGAATAAATAAAATAACTTACCTTCACCAAATAATTTTGGATGCGTGGATTCCTTCAAAAAGAAATTGAAAAGCTTGTGACGCCCAATGATGTTGAAATAGGAGGAGATGATGACCGTTGTGGGGTGTCCAATAAATCAAAGAAGGAGCGTTGCCAAAGAGAGAGAGAAATTGCTATTATTTTTTTATGGAACGAAAGAGTATTGGAGAGAAGTTATAAGATTAATGGAGATACAAAAATGGGTAGCAAGATAAATGAAATTGGAGCTTTAATGGGTGGAATATGATGAATGTGTGGTTGTAATGGAGATGAAAAAGTTGCAGCAACTATGAGGAAGATCAGAATGGAGAGAGTGAGAGGTGGCTGGTCATTGGGCAGCAATATGAAGGAGGATGTTGCTGAATTTTAATGAGGAAAGTTGCTGAAATTTGTTTAATGGGGGAAGAAGAAGATAGAAAGTTGCAGAATTTTTAATGGGGAGGAAGAAGATGGAAAGTTACAGAATTTTTAATGGGGTGGAAGAAGATGGAATGTTGAAGAATTTTTAATGGGGAGGTTGCCAAATTTTTGATGGGAGAAGAAGAAGATGAAAAGTTGTAGGTTTTTTGGTTATGGAGGGTAGTAAAAAAAAACGTCGGCTCGAGCCTCTCTTCAATGGTCCCTTGCCTTTTCCTTTTATAGTGGTTCTCCCCAAAAATCATGAGAGAGGGAGAGAGGGAGAGATGGGTAGTTATGAGGAGGAGTTAGAGGCGTTGGAGAAGAAGATGGGGGAGTTGGAGAGTGCCCACGTTTTATTCTCTCTCTCTCTTTTAATTTAATTTTTAATTTTTTTTATTTTGGAGAAGGAGAGGTGGTGATCCCACGCTACTCGTACTACTGTAATTTCTCGCTAACGAGTTGTGATTGGTTGAATTTTATTATTTTTTTAGTTGAATTTTGGATTCGTTAACATTTTGATTTAACTTTTATGTTTTAAATTAAATTTGAATTTGTGTTTGGTTTTAAATTTTGGATTAAAATTGTTAGATTAAAATTTAATTTGAATTTTGATTGTAATATTGGTTATTGGTCGATTTGATTTTGTTTCGATTGGTTGATCGTTCGATTTTAAATTTATTTTTATATTTTAATTGGTTGAGTGATTTTCAATTTGATTTTAATTTGAGTTTTAATTATTTAATTTGAATTTAATTTTTAATTTAAATTTTGAACGGGTTGATTAATTTACGTTTTAATTTGAAACTTAAATTGATTTTAATTTTTAATTGGTCGGTTGATTGGATTTTGATTGGTTAAGTTTTGAGTTTTAATTTGATTTTAGATTGGATTCGATTTTAAATTTTAAATTTATTGATAGAATTTGAGTTTAATTTTGATGGTTGATTACTTGAAATTTTTATTTTGGTTGATCGAATTTTTATTATTATTATTTTTAATTTGAAAAATATTTTTGATTGGATTTAATTGTTTGATTTTAATTTGAATTGTTTGATTTTAATTTTAATTGTTTGGATTTTTTAATTTGAATTGTTTAATTTTTAATTTGAATTTTATTTTTAGTTTAGATTGGATTTCGATTTATATTGTCCTAAGGATCGGGATCTCTAAATTGTAGAGTTGGATATTGAGGGGTATTTTGGTCTTTTGGCGATTTTTACAGATGTTTCTTGAATTTCTCTATTTTCATCGATTTGGGTCTTGTTAGACTCGAAATCACATTCTGAGTGCAATGGAGGTACTTTCGAGATTTTTCGGAGGTCCGAGGTATATGTGGGTTATTTTCGTCATTTTGATGAATTTTTTACAAATTTTTATAAATTTCTCCGTTTTTATTGATTTGGGTCCCATTTGACTCGAAATCACCTTCTGAGTGCAATGGAGGTACATTCGAGATTTTTCGGACATCCAAAATTTATGAAGGGTATTTTCATCATTTTTGTGATTTTTACAGCTTTTTAGGGATTTCAGCGTGAGGTTTCTTTCAGTCACTGTGTGAGTATTTTTAAGTTCTAAAGTTATATTTTTCTAGCGTAGCAAGGTCTTTAAGTTATCGAATTGTGTAACGAACCTATGCGTACATGCTTGCTAAGTCAGGTGTAAGATGTAACGATCCTAAGCGTGCGTAAACTTCTATGTCGAATTGTGATGAGTAGGGGGATGAAAATAAACTAGAAACATAAGGAATCAAGTAGTACTCACAAGCTTTCGAGTTCTTTTATATTCATCATTAGGAATCCACCAAAATCGGGTGACGAATTGTCGAATTAGGCAGATGAAAAAAAATGGGGTGTCTACACTAACTTAGTAAGATTTTAAGATTTAGTGAGATTCGTTCACATTAGCAATCCAACACTAAAGCCCTCTAAATTTCATTGAAAAATTGAAATTGAAATTTTTTTTTTCAAAAAACAATTTCTTTTGGGTTTGATCCAAAGGTTTTGAAAAAGGACGGCTACCAAACTTCCATCTAACAACATAAATTAAAATTTAATGGGGATGAATAACATTTTTTTTTTCTTTATCTTTTTCAAAGTTCATAAAATTTTGTCCTCGACAATCTTGAAGCACCAGATCACATTTTTTGATGTCACAAGGTGAGCCCATAGACCCTTAGTAAGGGTGAAAATCCTTACTAACATAGTAAGGCTAATTTGAGTCTTCTCATTTTAAGTGAAAAAATAGTTGTTTATTATTTTGATAAATATAGTGGTGTCAATGGGTTGGTTCCAGATTGGTTCTAAAGGAATCAGAACTAGAATCGTTAAAATTTTATCAATTTTGGTTCCTATTGATTCCAGTTCTCAAATTGATCGATGGAACCAAAATCTAAACAATAAAATAATTTCTCCTTAATTGGTTTCAATTCTAGGTTTTTATTGGTTTTGGTTCTCAATTGGTTTCGTTTCAAGAGATCCAACTTTAATCGATTCCAATAAAAAAGATTTAGAATTTAGGTTTTCGATTTCGATTTTAGCTCGGAATTCGGATGTGATCAAATGGGCACCCATTGACAACCTTGGATGAATATGCTGATGTTATTTGTAAAGAAGGTAATTTTTTTAGGGAAAAATACTTGATGAAATCCTCACCCACATCACTCCTTTAATAGCCCAAAATACCCTCTTTTTTTTCACAAATCAATATTTCTCCTTAAATAGATGAGATGCTCAATTCCTATTGCGATAAAAGTCAGATGATTCTTAACGACGATTAATATTTTATTAATGATTGAAAATTTAGTGTTAAATGTGAAGTTTGATGTTGCGTTCTGAAAAAGAAGAAGAAGATTTTTTATCAATTTATTTTTAAAAATATGCATCTTACCATATATTATTTGAACCGTAAATCAATAAAGATTTTGTTACTTAGTAAATTCAAGTGCGTGTATTTGTTGCTGTTTTAGGACTTTAAAGAGATGAATTTGTTACTTTTTAGATTTTAATGCAAGGAATTCTAGATTTTAATGTGAGGAATTTGTCGCTTTTGAATATTTTTTGATCAAGACGTCTGTTTTACCATTATTATATATGTTTTAGGGTCAAATATTAATGAAATACCCCAAAATAATAATAACAATAACAAAAATCAAACAAAAATGTTGATATAATGTTATGCCACTTTTAGAAGCGATGAATTCTCCTCTTTTTAATAGTATCATATTTGTTGCTTTAAGAACCCATACAATGTCCTTTCTAAAACGTGGCCGAATTTTTTATCTAGGAATTTGTTTGGCTTTTATTATATATATGTGAAATCGTCTCGACCATTTTTCACTAAATAGTCAAGGGGGGTCCAACTGGTAAATGAGGAATTTTTAGAGAAGCGGGAGTCGCCACCTAGTTTAGGTCTAGGAACCAAAGATAACTCTAAATGCATTTAGATCGATCCACAGATAAGAGAAATGAATAAGGGGTTAGGTTATGGGTTTCAGAAGGTGTTAGGCACTGAACCTGTCTGATCGAGATAATCGGTCTTTACTATGATAAAAAACTATCTTATGGTAAACATACAAAGATTAAAATCAAACTAAGGTCCAATCATCATCAATCTATATCATATTTGCTAAACGAATCTTACGGTTAAAATTCTCCCAATTATTATATGATTCCTCAAATTTTGCACAAAAAGGGAAACATTGAAAAATTCTTAATTTCATATCATTTTCTAAATTCACATAGCAATATTCTTAAAATGAAAATTCACACGTGCAAACATTTTTCAATTCAGATAAAATAGAAACTTATAAATCTTTTCCAAATTAGGCAATTATGAATGTGAAAATTTTAAATTGGCAATTATGAAATTTCTGAATTAGAAATATGAAATTTCCTAAAATTGAAATTTAAGAATATGTGATGAATCCCCAAATTAGAAATTTATGTATTTATTAAAATATAAAGTTTTAAAAAATATATAAAATTTTCGAATTAGAAAATCCTAAATTTCCATAAACATGAAATTCCTAAATAGGAAAATGTAAAAATTTCTAAATTGAAAAATTACTAAAATACGGAATCTCTAAATTAGAAATTTATGAATATATGTTTTCCCAAAATAGAAAATTATTAAATTTCTATATTAGAAATTTCTAAATACGAATCTTCCACAACAGAAAATATGAATCCGAAAAATTTAAAATAGAAAATAGAAAATATGAGCATGGAATTTCCAAAATAGAATATTACAAATGTGAATAGAAAATTCTATAAACATGTGCAATTTATGAATTTCTGAATTATCAAATCAAGACCATAATGTAATATTAGTAATTTAATTTCTTAGAGGGTATTTTGGATATTTTAAATAAAAGAATAAATTCATCATTAATTCATCGTTAGTCAGCTACGTTGACTTTTGTTAAGATTATACCTAATCTGGCATTTTACAGATAGTAATCCTAATAATACAAATGTTGCAGGGAGGTATTATTAAAATTAACTATTTAGTACTCTAATTCTAATATTACTGGGGAACCATTGGACTAAAATTCTCTTTTATTCCATTTTATTTTACTAGTCCTTTTAATAAATCAGATGGAGGCACAAACGATCCATTGCTAACTACTAACTAGGCCTCAAAGGTTTGCTCAAATTATAATTTCGACATTACCAAAAATTATAACACTCATTCAAATGTATTCTCATTTCAGTAGTTCTTTACAATTATGATTAGGCTCATATAAAATCTTAAATCTGCAAAATAGAATCTAGCTCAAAAAATAATATATATATATATATATATATATATATATATATATATATATATATATTAATAAGTGCAAACTAATCCTTACCCAAAGACATCTATCTATCTATTTATAAAGAGAGGATTAAGAGAAAGTGATATTCTACACAAACCCGTCAACAATGAATGCATGAATGTATTATAGTAGAATAATGATAAATTGACTCCCTCTCTAACAAACTTCCCACGAGGCTCTGCATAGAACTCTAGATTTTTTTTTCCCGGGATACACATCTACACATATTTATGCGGATGTGCAATGGCGTATCCCAATGAATATCTATGTTCTGTGCACAGCCATATGGGGAGAGTTTGTTAGAGGGGGAGTTAGAAAATTACAACTCATTACCATATGTAGTAGGTGAGTTTTTTTTTTTTTTTGAGTCGTGACAACATGACCGCCCCTACGCTCCCATCACAGAACCGTAGATTGTTTTCCTTGAGATACACAAGAAAAAGATTTATGGTTACTCTTATCCCGAGGAAAATGATCTACGGTTCTGTGATGGGGGAGTGTGTCAGACGGGGCGTTAGAAAATCATTACACTTTTTTTTGTTTTTGTTGTTGGTTGTTGCTGTAGGTAAGCCTGTCTTTAATGAGTTGCTCAGTAACTTATTTGGAAATAAGTTACTGAACATCTACAATTAATAAGTGCAAATTAATCCTTATCCAAAGACATCTATCTATCTATTTATAAAGAGAGGATTAAGAGAAAGTGATAATCTATGCTCTCAACATTCTAAATTTTGACATCCCACCGAATTACAGTAGAGAAGAGTGGTACATCCCCATGCAATTTTTTGAAAGGCAGACGACAAGATCAAACGGGTTTTGGCCAACAAATATATTCAAGTCAAATGTGGCATAAAGCCATAGTTGCAGGTATGTTTAATTTCATATTTTTATGATGCTAAACATGATTAGTGGATCAACAGACTAAGAATGGTATATGATCGATAAACTCTACCTTTGGTCATACTAGATTTTTTTTTTATCTATCAGATGGTGAGCCAAGTAACCGAACATTTTCCCTAATTGATGGGTTCACTATGTGAAAACTGAAAATTTTGACACGAGAATTTGACAGGCCAAAGCCCACAAATTTTAGAAACTGAATTTTGACAGCCCACGGCTGTTGAAATTTTTGTTGTTCCCCAATTTGACGGCTTAGAGCCATCAAATTTCTGCCATCCTCCATTAATATGACGGTTTCGGTCTGTTGAACAAAAATATTTGACAATGAAAATATTGACACCTTGGTCTGTCGAGTTTTAGGAAATTCGACGGCCTTGGGCTATCAAATATAGGTTTTTTTTTTTCACATTGTGGTTCTAGCTAGTAGTTATATCAAGAAACAATAGAATTTAATTCCTCTTTATCCTCCTTAAATTTCTAATGTGAGGTCTTTTTATTTAGAGTAGTGATTTTCTGACTCGCCCACGTGGCATACTCAAATACTCCCCTAATGTGGCATGTGTTAGAAAAATAGATCTTTTTTCCTCAAGACACACAACTAGTACATGTCACGCTAGGAAAGTATTTTGAGTATGCCATTTGGGGGAGTCAGATTATCACGACTCTTTTATTTATTTAATTTTTTCTCGTGCAGTATTATTATTATTGTTTTGATTGATAAACTGTGGGTGAGGGCATTACGTGAAAACTAGAATATTCAATAGAAAAAATTGGCAGGCCAAGGCCCACAAATTTTAGAAGTTGAATTTTGATGGTCTAGGACCGTCGAAATTCTAGATATTCACAGATTTGGCGGCTTAGAGCCATCAAATTTCTCCCATCCTACATAAATTTAACAGTTTTGGCCTGTCGAAAAGAAAATTTGACAATGAAAAATTCGAAGCCAATTCGACCCCTTTGTTCGTCAAATTTTATGAAATTTAACGGCCCTCAAATTTGAGCTTTTTTCACATTGTGCCTCCCCAAAAAGTACACTACTAGCAAGTGTAGTTACAAGTAAGATCTTCCTCTGAAAAATGCTTAAGCTCTTGAGGGATAAGATTTTCATCCTCAATTACATGAAATTGAGGTTGTCACTCCACGATGGTTCGAACTCATTTTGAATGCATTTAATCGAATAAAGAGAATCCGATGAGATTAGTGCTTGAGGAATATCACGATATCTAGCAAATTTCAACGACTCATAAAAAGCATTGGGCTCTATTAGGGTGATACCCTCTTCCAACAAGTTACTCCATCCCCCATACATGAACTTTCTTGTGTTATCTCTACCAATAAAACCGAACTCAACACCATGTGATTCTTGGGACCCATCCGTATTTATTTTAACAATGTTTTCATCAGGGGTTTCCCAGAAGAAATGATTTAACCTTGATTTTACAATTGAAAATCCACAATTCCAGTTGTTTAGAATAGAGAGGTTACCTTGGATGAGTCATTATCAACGACTATATCATGAAACGCCCCTTGCAATGCTTGTTGAACCTTCTTCAATATTGCTTCTTTCTTTCTTCTCTTCTCGATCAATGGCACAAGGTATGATCGGAACTTCGATGTTTAGATTTAATGGTTTAATTTGATTACTCTAAAAATATAATTATATTTACATTTACCACTTTTTAATTTATTTTTTTTTGCTTTTGATCACCTCGAAATAGCTATGCATAGCACATGCAACGTACACAAATAATAATGCTATCGGAAAATGATTGTCGAGCCGTTTTTTTAAAAGAAACTAAATGCTGGAGTGATATTAAAATTCACATGCTTTTCATTGCGATGAAAAGCATCTATGGTCCCGTTTACACATCCACGTACCCCAAAAATGTGTGAAATGATGTGAATTTTAAGGTTACTCTAGGATTACTCTTTTTAAAAATATACACAAAAATGTCTCCTAATAAAAATTATGGATCGATTAGGACATACTTTATTAAACATTAGTCTACCAAGGATATTTTGAAGCATTTAATTATTTATAAAATAGCTAAACTACACTTTTAATTTTTTGGAAGAAACCTTCATTTATTGCATGGGTAACTCCTCCATGTTTTGAAAACCTTTAGGTTTAAAAATAGCTGACATGATCCTTGACCTTGGTCTTTTCTAATAGATTAATGTTTTGCATGTTATTTTTTTCTTTGGCAGTGTTAATTAGCCTCGGCATTCTTCTTTGTATCACCCCCCATCCCATAATTATGCTGCACCTCATAGCACTCGCGTTCACATTTTTCATTGTATTTCGATTTGCAAACCATGGGAAACATCAACCACTCCCACTCCCTCCTGGTCCAATCACCTGGCCCATCATAGGGAATCTTCCAGAATTGTTTAGAAACAAGCCGAGGTTCCGATGGATACATGGGCTCATGAAGGATATGAATACTAGTATTGCATGTATACGTCTTGGCAATGTACACATAATTCCAGTGACTAGTCCTGAGATTGCTAGGGAATTCTTGAAGAAACAAGATGCAATATTTGCATCAAGGCCTATCACCATGGCTACTGAGTACGCGAGTCATGGCTTTATGTCAACTGCTATTGTACCATGGGGAGATCAATGGAAGAAGATGAGAAGAGTGTTGGCGTCTGAGGTGCTCAGTCCATCTAGAATCCAATGGCTACAACACAAAAGATTAGAGGAAGCCGACAACCTTGTTCGATACATTTATAGCCAATGCAACAAAACTATGGCTGATGGTGGTGATGCAATTGTGGGCATGAGGAGTGTTGCATGGCAATATAGTGGGAATGTGATAAGAAAGATGATGTTCAACAATAGATACTTGGGAGAGGGAAGGAGCGATGGAGGGCCTGGTGTGGAAGAAGAAGAGTATGTCGATGCAGTGTTCACTGTTCTATCTCTCATTAACGCCTTTTGCGTATCTGATTACATGCCTTGCTTGAGATGGTTTGATTTTGACGGTCATGAGAAGATCATGAAGAAGGCAATCGGGACTGTGAACAAGTATCACAATCCAATAATTGATGACCGAATACAACGGTGGAGAGGTGGAAAAGATGAGTGTTGTTTCAAGAAAGAGCCCGAAGATATTCTTGATGTCCTCATTTGTATTAAGGACTCTAGTGGAAAACCATTGCTATCGACGGAAGAGATCAAAGCACAGTCGGCGGTAAGATTTTTATAACTTTTTACTCCCACTTATAAGGCTCATATGGTTAATATTTTAGACAATTCAATAGTAAAATTAATTACATGCCCATGCAATAAAGATCATCCTAATGAATATGTCTATATGTATATGTATAGCATTATATGCATTGAAAAGGCCAAATAGATATTTATTGTTGACAACAAAAATTTGAAGATAAAAAATGTTCCAATTTTAACATTTAACATTATTATTATTTTTTGAAAACTAATAAAATTACAATCGCAGAACCCTATTCTACAAAATCACCTTAGTTAATGTAGTTAATATTTCAAACTATAAAGAGACTCTTACAATACATTAAATGATAGAATATGACATAAAATAAGGCTATTAGTTTAAATTTTTTAAATTAATAGTTTAAAGTACTTACAATTTTTTTTTAAAATTATGTCTAAATCATAATTTTTATAATAAACATCCATTTTCACATGCCACCTACTAGTATGTATAAAGCGAGATCTTATTATCATGCAGGAATTGATTTTTGCATCGATAGATAATCCATCAAATGCAATTGAATGGGCATTAGCAGAGATGATCAATCAACCAGAAATTATTCGGAAAGCTGTTGATGAAATTGATGAGGTGGTTGGAAAAGAGAGACTTGTCCAAGAATCGGATTTTTCCCAACTTAATTATGTTAAGGCATGTGCAAGAGAAGCATTTCGGCTCCACCCTATTGCACCATTTAACCTTCCGCACGTATCCATGGAAGAAACTACAGTTGCTGGCTATCACATCCCAAAGGGTAGTCACGTGTTGTTGAGTAGAACCGGGCTAGGAAGGAACCCTAACGTTTGGGATGAGCCACTCAAGTTCAACCCAGATCGACATTTGAATAATGGGTCAACTCAAGTTGAACTTACAGAATCAGAATTGCGTTTCATCTCATTTAGTACGGGTCGACGTGGTTGCATGGGGACTCGACTAGGGTCTTTAATGACTATTATGCCATTGGCTAGGCTTCTTCAAGGGTTCGATTGGATTTTGCCACCTGGTGATGAATCGTGCATCGATCTCACCGAGTCAACTCATGATCTATCACTGGCCAAGCCGCTGCATGTATATGCTAAGCCGCGCTTGTCCCCACATCTATACCCAACATCCAAATAGTAGTGTGGTCCAGTGCCTTCTAAATTGAGAATTATAAAAGATTTATTAGAGTATTTAATGTGTTCCTTTGTAACAATGTGTATCTGGATACACCATATCATGTTTAGGAACATTGTAATAAGGTGCATGTTGATACACCAAATCATCTTGATGACGTTAAAGGTCAAGCTTGGGTAAGGTTAGATCAGGTTGTTTAGAGTTTAATTTTAATTAGGATTTTCCTATTATAAACCTTATGAGGGTTCTTCTAAGCAAGTTAAATTAATCCAACCTTAATAAAGGGAAATTTTTTATTAAATATACACATAATTTTGCATATAAGGGTTTGTGGAAAATTTTCTATAATCCATTCTACCATTATGAATAATTTTTTAGTCTTAAAATTCCAAAAGCCATATCATATGAAAGATCACACCGAAAAGTAAAAAGAAATTAAAAAATGGTGATAAATTGCCAAAAAATTAGGGGAATTTTATGGCTTGTACTTTTTTTGTTTTTTTTCTTGTGCTAGCACCCGAGAATAAATTAAATTAAAAAGAGAAAACAAGGACCTTCGGCCATTACAACTTTCCGCGTACTTTTCATTATTTGATGTTAACTCTTTGGGTTGGAAAAACATTTGAAGTAGGAAATTTATTCCAAGATTCCCATTTATAGCTTGGCTAGCTATGCAAAGGAAACTCTCTACAATCGAAAATATAAACAACGGAGGATTAAGTGGGTGTTGCATTGCCAATTGTATTTCATGAACCAAGAAACGAATGACCATTTGTTTTTTGGTTGTCACTTTAGAAGATGGACGAGGAACCAACGCTTGCGGAGGTTCAGAATACTAAGAGAGCGGTCAGGGTCAGTTGTTGAAAAGCCTATGGTGATTGAGAGCATTTAAAGGCCGACCAAACACATCCCGCAGATGTTGTTTACATCATTTTGCGCTGTGATTTATTTCTGTTGGAAAGAGAGGATTTGAGTAGATCCTATCACCAAAGGATGTAGTGCTGAAGCAAGTGGAAGAGGTCATTACAAATCGATCAGTTCGATGGTACCATTATTGATGATGATACATCAATCAGCAAGTAGTGCCCAGATTCTTCAGAAAAGCCTGCTGTTTTTCCATTGTACAAATAAATCCTCCAGTTAAACATCTATTTTGGAAAGCGCCTGAAGTGAATGTGGTGAAGATAAACACGGATGGTTCAACGTCTTAGACTGGGGCTGGTTTTGGTTTTATGGGGAGGGATAGTTGTGGTGCTACTCTCTTTGCAGGATGGAGTAACTCTATGCAAGATGACATTATCATGACTGAATTACAAGCAATAGTTGAGGTATGAAATACGCGAGAATGAGAAATTTTCTAAACATCCTTCTTTTGTTGGATTCACTCTATTCAATTAAAAAAATTATGAAGGAGATAAAACTGGCGTGAAAATATCTAGAGATCATTTTGGAGATTACCATCCTACGTGATTCTTTTGAAACATGTAGCTTCAAATCTATTACACCAAATTTTTCATAACACAAACTCTCTTTCTCTCTTTCACTCTCAAGCTTGCAAGGAATTATCTGAATTATCTAATACCATAGGGTCTAAGCTGTAGAAACATTGTGATTTCTCTAGTAGCATTGACGTGATCAACGAGTGATTTGGTCTCTACAATCTCTGATGATAGGTGAAAACGTGAAACTACTCCAGTTCGAATCTTCTTCAATACATCAAAAGTATGCATTCTAATCCTACAATCGTCGTTAAAAACCTTGTCTCAAAAATTGGGGTTGGGCAAACAAATCATGCTCTTCCCTTGAATTTTGTCTAAGGTCATGTCTTCTATTTATGCAAATGTGTTCACATCCATTTTTACAATCACGTTCCTTTTGGTCTTCTTCTCGCTCTTTTAAATCTTGTCTAAAAAATTGGGGTTGGGTGAAAAATCATGCTGCTTCCTTCAATTCTGTCTAAACTCATGTCTTCAATTCATGAAAATGTGTTCATATTCATTCTTACCTCCTTAATTTTGCGTCATTTCGGGTCTTCTTCTCACTCTGTTAAAACCTTTTGTAAGATATCTTTACTATTATAATTAGAGTAGGAGAGTAAGAGTGGTTCAACACCAAAATTTGGAAGACCAAAAATGCTCCCTTATTTTTATCATGGCTATTTTCATAAAAAAAATAAAATAGATTACAATCAAATGGTTGAATCACATAATTTAGTTTATAGTTTCCTAAAATTAGAGAAATATTCTTTTATTATGTTACTTTCAAAATTATCTTTGTTAATATTTTAAATTACAAAAGGCCCTTACAACATAAAATTACAATCCCAATTCCCAACCCTATATCAACGTTAGTTAATTTTTTAAAATTATAAAAATTCATTTATTATTTCATGTTCAAAATCACTTCAGTTAACATTTTAAATTAAAAAAAGGTCCTTATGGAATTTGATTATCTATTTGAAATATCTAAAACAATTTTAAAAGTATTTATAAAAACTTTTAATCAGACACAAATCCTAAATACATGTGCCTTTGCACATGCCACCTACAAGTAAATTAGCTTACAAAAACATCTCCTTTGATAATCCTACAAAATATGGTTTTAACAAGAAAACCTAGGTTTAGAAGGTTGTTTTAATGGGTTCCAAGGAATTACGAAACAATCTCTGTAAGATATGATGTAATATAATAATGTATAAATTAGTAATCCATATCATCTTTGTTAAGATAAAATTTTATTAGACTAACGTAGAAAATTGTGTTTGAGACGATAACAATTAAAATAAATTACAAATCAAAATAGATAGAGCATGACCAATGATTCACGTGGTTTAGCAAGATAGCCTACGTCCACGGGTGATGATGAGATCCTTCCGTTGTCTCCATGAAAGCCATCTTTGCGCCTCAAATGTCATTTGAGGTTAGAAAAGAAATGATGAGCCTAATTTTCTTGATCAAGCCCATTACCCATATAGAATTCTAAACTGACTTCTCTTGCAAGCCCATTTAAGAAGCCTATGTTCATTAGCTCAATCACCGTAACACAATCCATTTATTAATCATATACCCATTCAATAAGTCCAAAGCAGTTTCACATGGCTCAAATTGGGTGTCATATCATTGAGCCTACATTCACCTGATCACTAGATCAAAAGCCTAATTCACTCCCTATCCTTGTTTGTGTAAGAGGAATAAAATAACCAACATTGGTTATACATGGGTCAGATAGAAGCCAAGGGTACTCATTGGCCCGAAGAGACTTTGAATCCATTCATGACAAAGATCACATTTATAGGGACATTCTCATTTGAAAAACATTTCCCTACTTTCAAGGTTGGCTTTAACTGGAACTTGACTACGAGATTGACGGAATGGATTACACTTGAAAAATACGGACTCTAATGTATGACAGATAGAAGAACTGTCATTCCCTTAAATTTAAGACTCTTAAGATTATCATATGTGAAATAAGGGATTGATCATTTTCTTTCGAATTTCTTTTAAAAAATGCTTGAGCTGGACTTTAAAAAATCTTGATAAATATTAGAATAGAAGATCTTTCTCTTCAAAGTAGTTGATGATTATACATTTTCCATCAGTGAACACTTGAACAAGTAAACATACTATTTACAATGTTCAAGATGACTTTTGATTTTTTCGACTTCAACATTATCTTCATCGGATGTGAGCTCTTGGCTGAAGAACGAAAGTTGTGACTTGAATGGTTCTGCATTTTCTAATTTCTACACAAGCTTCATTCTGAATTTTTTTTCTTGATAGGACCTTTCCTCCCATTTGATGATGCCCTAATTTTTGCTTAAGTTACCTTTCCAGGTTTTCAACCTAGCGAGTTTTTTTTTTCTTTTTCTGATGATGCCTTGATTTTTGCCTAGGTCGCTTTTTCAGGTTTTCAACCTAGCAGGCCTTCTTTTGTATTTATGGTTATGCCCTAACTTTTGTCAAAGTCGTCCTTTTAGGTTTTCGACTTAGTGGGCTTCCTTTCTTCTTGATGATCTTGAATAACCAACTCGACAACTTCTTA
Organism: Akebia trifoliata; assembly: GCF_017979445.1. NCBI lineage: Eukaryota > Viridiplantae > Streptophyta > Magnoliopsida > Ranunculales > Lardizabalaceae > Akebia > Akebia trifoliata. Next base: position 20,874,470 of record NC_141383.1, read on the forward strand.
GTTCCCTGTACCTTAACCGAGTCAATTAACATTCAGGAGGACTTAATAGGTGGGTTTAGGATACGATTTAGAAATAAAAGATATAAGGCTCAACTTTCCAAAATGCCCCTAGTTGATATTCTTCTTTTTCTGTCAATTATTTTGATTTTTTTCTAAATGCCCCTAATTTGACATTCTTTTCTTTTGATTATTTTTTCTAATGCCCCTAGTTTATCATTCTTTTCTTTTGAACTTTTAAATAAGGGATTTTCCTTCTGGATGACACTTTTCTTAAGAGAATAATTTTTTTGCATAACCGGGCCTGAAGTAACTTCTCATGTTGCCAACGTACCCCAAATATTTCTTTTTCTTTGGGGAACATGTCAAAACGTAGTTCATACTAGATATCCCTCCCGAGGTTGGTTTGTGTGGTTTAGAAAAAAAATGCTATTGATTTTTTTTTAAAGGCTGCGAGGGGTTAAAGAAAGTTATCTTTTTTTTTTTTTGTAATACAGGAAAATGGTTCGACCAAAGGAGGCCCCCTTTGGTGAATTGCTACTTGACTTGGTCAAGGTTTGAGGAATTCGATGTCTTGATTTCTTTGTCGAGTAAGGCCTTCTTTTGAGAAGTAGTAATTTTCAGTCTTCTTCTAGAGAACTGAGTGTGATTGAGTTTTTTTTATCTGACATTGACTCGTTCAACCCTTTTCAAACTTTGAAAAAAATCTAGCATCTTTGTCGATGGTTTCAACTAGATTATTCTTGATCGACTTAGTTTGTGAAGACTGAGCGGCTTGAGGAGATGGTGCGAAAGAGGTGTTGGCCACTTGTAAGTAATTGACACTTGGTTTGAAATATTTGGATTTTGACTCAAACGAGTTACCAAAAAGTCCAGAAGAGTAGGCATCCTCGACTTGATTTCCAACCTCAAGGAGGGATTGAAAAGTGTAAAGGTACAGAGGCATCAAGTACTTGGCATAATTTGGAGTAAGATTCCTGAGAATGATCTTAACTTGTTCCTTATCTTGAGGTCGTTCCCACAATTGAGCTGGTTTAGCTCTCTATCGAGTAATGAACTCAGTGAAAGTTTCCCCGGACTTCTGTTTAGTTGTTTCTAGGTCTCTTCTTTTGAGCTCAATAACCGTGTTGCATGAATACCGACTAATAAACTCCTTCATCAATTCATGCCATGTTCTTACCCGAGATAAATCCAATGACATTAGCCAGCGTAGGGCAGGACCTGTAAAGGTTCTTTGAAAAAGTTGTGCCATCTGTTCTTCACTTAAACCCTGAGATTGCATGATGCCTACATATACTTTCAAGTGAGTCCTAGGGCATGTCTGGCATTGTGACCTTCTCTAGTAAACGAACCGTGGGAAATAACGTCATTGCTCTTAATCCAAGAGTAAGATCATCGGGGTCTTTGATATTCTTCAAAGTAGTTTCAACCTGAGTTATTCGATGAGCTAAGACATGGTCGACATGTAATTGATCATCTCTTTCTCTCAAGCTTGCAAGGTATTATCTGAATTATATAATACCATAGAGTCTAAGCTGTAGAAACATTGTGATTTCTCTAGTAGCATTGATCAACGAGTGATTCGGTCTTTACAATCTCCGATGATAGGTGAAAACATGAAACTACTCTAGTGCGAATCTTCTTCAATACATCAAAAGTATGCATTCTAATCCTACAATCGTCGTTAAAAACGTTGTCTCAAAAATTGGGGTTGGGCAAATAAATCATGCTCCTCCCTTGAATTTTGTCTAAGGTCATGTCTTCTATTTATGCAAATGTGTTCATATCCATTTTTTCAATCATGTTCTTTTTGGTATTTTCGCCACTCTCATCCTTCATTACTTTGACAAGTACGACCCATCGAAAAAAAAATGATAATGAAAAATTCAATGCCAATTCGACCTTTTATGAGTTTTTCATATTGTGAGTTGGAGAGAAGAAGAAGAGTTCAATCCAAATATAAAAAAAATGTTGCAGCAATTTACAGCAACAGAGAAGAAGACTGCAACTCAAAAACGAAGGAGTTCGACCTGTTGGAGAACAAGACGTCAAGAATCTGCTGCTGTTGGAGGAGACATGGAGAGGGAACCTTTTATAGTGAAATGTTCTCCTTTAATAGAATTCAAGTTTCTGTTTTCGATTTCCTTTATTTCTTTTTTCCTTCTTTTGTATGTTTTTTCTCTTTTGAATTTCCTCTCTTTCTTTCTTAAGAGAATGGGAGTAGCGATTTCATGCTACTCACCTCGTTGGTAGTCTCTTGTTGACGAGTTGTGATTGGTCAATTTAATTTCGATTCCATTGGTTGATAATAATTATTTTTTATTATTTCAATTTTGATTGGATTTTGCCGACATTAAATTTGATGTTTAAAATTTAACTTACAATTTGATTTTGAATTTTAATTGTCCAATTTAATTTCATTTTGGTTTGGTTGATTAAGTTCAATTTTGAGTTTTGAATTTGTTGCTTTAATTTAGTTAGGTTTCGATGGAATTTGAATTTGAATTTATTGGTTGATTGATTTTTTATTTTTTATTTGATTTTTCATTTTAATTGATTAAAATAATTTTTAATTTGATTTTGATTAAATTCGATTGCTTGATTAAGTTTTAATTATTGCTTGATTTTTAATTTTAATTGTTTAATTCTTAATTTGAATTTTATTTTCACTAGGTTGGATTTTTAATTGGATTTCAATTTGATTTCTTACTATGTTTTCCTAAGGATCGGGGTCTTTAAATTTGAATGTTGAGGGAAATTTCGGTCATTTTTATGATTTTTTCTAAATTTCTCCATTTTCGTCAATTTAGGTCCCATTAGACTCAAAATCATATTCTAAGTGCAATGGAGGTACTTTCAAGATTTTTTAGATATCCAAAATTTGTGAGGGGTATTTTCGTCATTTTGTCAATTTTTACAAATTTTTATAAATTTTAACGTGAGGTTTCTTTCAGTCCTAACGAGATTATTTTCAAGTTATCGAATCGTGTAGTGAACCTAAGGCATACGTACTTTCTAACTCGAGTGTAAGGTGTAGCGATCCTAAACGTGGAGAAATTTCTATGCCGAGTTGTATTGAATAGGGGGGCTGAAAGGACTAGAAACAAAAGGAATCAGGGATAGTACTCACAAGCCTTCGAGTTCTTATAGACATTAGTCTTATTTACATCGGATTTTAAATCAATGTCTAAGATTTTTTTTTTTGTTATATAAATGCAGATTTGGAACGGTTTTAAGCAGTTCCAAAATCTAAGTTTTGGAACGGTTTTTAACACTTCCAAATCCTGAGATCTAGATTGGTTACCAATCGTTTAAATTCATTAATGACACTTTGATTAAAGACGATCTGTGAACCGTTTCATACTAGCTTAGAAACGGTTATAAACCATTTCTAATTTCCATATTTGTTGTAGTGTTCACTCTAAAAAATATAGCATGAATCTCAAAAATAAATCCCAACAATTGTATTTACTATGAGTGTTGATATTCTAACTAGAAAGTCTTCACTCCGTCAATACTCCGCTGACATGTTCGAACATGGAACCATAGATTTGTTTCTATAGGATATAAAATTGTACATCTTCTATGGGGATTTGTATTTTTTTGTATCCCGAGGAAAAAGATCTATGGTTCCATATCCGTAACACTTCAGTCGAGAATTGATCGAATGAAGACTTTCTAGTTTGAAAATAATAATTCATTTTATAGATTTATTTTAGATAAATCTCTCTCGAAAATTATTTTTAATCTATTACATAAACTTGCATTGGATTAGAAGTAAAAATACTTTGGATTAACGTTTTCTCTGTGATTCGACCTTTATTTGCCAAGATTTTTTTTGTTCTTATTTTCTCATCATCTACAGCTCAAACAAGATTATAAAGGGAAAAATCTAATTGCATCACATAAGAATTAAAGAGGGTGGAAAAGATATATTTAAGACAGAGAACAAATGTTGATGCCTAAAAAAGAACTTCACCAAATTCCATTTGCACTCCAACCAAGATTCGATTCTAATGAACTTGAAAGATGAAAGATATTCATGTTTAGTTTAAAATTTTAATGTTGATAATTGCTTCAATCTAGGGTTGCACAAAAAACCGTTACTCGTTACTTGCACGAAACCTAACCTGAAAAACATACCCGTACTTGACCCATATCCATAAAATACCCAAATCGAACGTAACTTCGTTCAATTCAGTAACGACTTCCCTTCCCTGGAACCGGTTCAAACCTGTAATTGACCTAGATATTACCCGCTACCCAAGTATTAATACAAATGCATTTTGAGATTTTTTTCAATATATTGTTAGGTTTTTTTTTTAGTTTTTAAAATTTTTTAACTTATAAACATTTTTAAATGTTTTTTATAATTTTACATTCTATTTTTGTGTAAACACCCCATTTTTGAATGTACCTAATTCGACAATTCGTCATCCAGTTGCCGTGAATTCTTAATGATACAAGTAAAGAACTCAAAGGCTTATGAGTATTGTCTCCAATTTTTCTTATTTTCAGTCCTTTCATCACCCTTACTTACTACGACTAGACATAGAAATTTACGCACACCTAGGATGGTCATACCTTACACCTAGGAAAAATTTAGCAAGCACGTAAACTTAGGTTCGCTATACAGTTCGATAACTTAGAGACCTTGCCACACTAGGAAAATACAACCTTGAAACTTAGAAATAATCATGTTGGGATTGAAAGAAATCTCACGTTAAAATCAGTAAAAATCTATAAAAGTTAACAAAATAACGGAAATACCCCTCATAAATTTTGGACATCTGAAAAATCTCAAAAATACCTCCATTATGCTCAGAATATGATTTCGAGTCTAACGAGACCCAAATCAACGAAACCAAAAAAATTTAGGAAAAATCACAAAAATAACTGAAATGCCCCTCAATGTCCAATTCTAACCTAGAGACCATGATCCTTAGGAAAACGATAAAATAAATAGAAATCAAATTTAAAAGTTAATCTAATAAAAATCAAGTTCAAATTAAAAATCAAACAATTAAAATTAAAATTTTAAACTGAAATTAAAAATAAAATCCAATCGACCAACCAATTAAAATTAAAATTAAAATAAAATCTAACCAAATTAAAATCAAATTCCAACTGATCAATTAAATTTGAATTAAAATTAAATCACAAATTCAAATCGATCTATCAAATAAAATCTAAATCAAATAGCCAATCAAAATTCAAATTAAAAATCAAAATCCAATAAAAAATTTAAATCAATAAAAATCAAAAACAAAATTAATCAACCAATATAACTCAAAACAAAAGTTTAGCAATCAACAGAAGAAAAATTAAATTTACCAATCGCAACTCATTAAGGGAAGATTATCATGGTAAGAGTAGCATGGAATCCCCACCCCCATTCTTCTTGAAAGAAAATAAAAAAAAAAAACGTGTAAAGGTAAGAGAATAAAAAAAAATTAAATAGAAACTGAGTTTTTATAAAGGAAAATGCTGAAATCACAGTAAATTCGGGGTCACCCCTACACGACTCTTTTATAAATATGTTGAATTCCCTCATGTCAAGGGCTCCCTCTCCAGGTCTCTTCTCCAACGAAGAATTCAATAGCAAAAGCTCTTCTTCGGCTCTTTGAATTTTCTTCTCCATTCTCTACTCTCCTTTCTCATCAACAGCCTTCTCCTTCCCCATTAAACCTGCATCTACAGCATTCTCCTTTACCTCTCTCTCTCACATCTCTCACCTCTCCTTCACGTCCCTACAACAACCTTCTCTTTCCCTATTGAACCTGTAACTTACCTCTCTTTCATTTCTTCCCCACGCTCTCTCTCTACTCTCTCTCTTTCCTTTACGTTCTCCAGTCTAGAACGATCTATTGCTGTCCATTTTCTTCCCCCCCCCCCCATTAAGCCTGCAATACCCACTCCAAAATGCCCCCCACAACCTTCTTCTTATACTCCATTGAACCTCACACCCCTAGCCGTAGCAGCCCGCTTTTTATCATCTTGTCTACTCAACAGATTTTTCTTCGACTCGTTGCTACAACGCTGTTACATCACACATAAGTACATCTCTCTCTCTTTCTGCTCTCGTCTCTCGCATTTTTGCAGCGGTGAATACTCGCAAGTCTTTGGGTCTTACTTGAAGGAATTAATTCGTTGCTATCTCGTTCTATAGGTAAGTCTATTGTTAGTTTTTTTTTTTTTTGTTCTCTTTCTTTTCTTCCTCATTTTTCATGGCACATTGCTTATTTTTAGCTCTATTTTCATATGCTAAACTTTCCCCCTTACATTGAGGTTCCACATTGATCTTGGCATCCTGATCATCATAGAATTTGGTATGAAAGGGATTTTTTTTGTGATGCTATATGGTGATTTTATGCATTTTTCTATGTTTTTAGTTGTTTTTGCGTTTCAATAGGGTTAGGAGGATATTTTTTTATATATTTTCTTTCTGTTTTTATCTATTTTTATTGCATATCAATAGGATTAGAAGAAATTTGCTTCCTTTGTATATTGTTTCTATATTTTATTTATTTATTTATCTTTGCATATTGATATGATTAGAAGAACATTTTTTGGTATTTTTTTATGTTTTTATTTGTTTTTACGTTTTAATAGGGTTAGGAGAATATTTTTTTTATTTGTCTCTATATATTGATAGGATTACGAGAGTATTTTTTTATGCATCTTTTTTATGAGTTTATGATGACATGATCTTTGTGTCTAAGTATGATGGTCCTATACGATTTTTTACAATGAATTTGTAATGAGTTGATGACTATTACATGTGATGATACATTCTTACCATGACGAGCATGTATGTCGTTGAATCCTAATTATTTCGAAAAAAAATTAAAAGGCATGTCGTTGAATGCTACCTGCTTTGGAAAAATTGAAGATTATGTATGCATGCCTGTTTGGGTCGATTTAAGAATCATATGAATTTGGATTTTTACTTAATTTGTAAATTTTGTATGCATTGGTATTTGACAATCTCCAATTTGGTAAGCATGATGATATGGAATTTTTCATTGTTATTTTATTGGTTGCCAATTTAGTGATTCGTCATAAATTCACAATTTTCTTATTCGAAAACTCCTATTCATAATCTTGTTTTGGAAAATTGATATTTTGAACTTTTTAATATAGAAATTGCATAATTTTCTATTTTGGAAAAACATATATTTATAAATTTCTATTTTAGAAATTTCACGTTTTATCAATTTCCCAATTTAGAAGATTTTGCATTTTCTTATTCAGAAATTTCAAGTCCATAAAAATTTGGAATTTCCTAATTCGAGAATTTGGTATTTTTTGGAAACTTTTCATTTTGGAGAATTCATTTTACAAACTTATAATTTTGGAATTCACGATACCTTTTTCAAATTCTAATTTAGGAAAATTCAAATTCCAAATTTAAAAGTTTTCTAAGTTCCAATTTAGCAGTTTTGCATTTATAATTTTTTTATCTAAAGCATTTTTCTTGAATTTCTATTTTGGATGATTTGGAAATATTGTTATATGGATTCTTGAATATGGGATGAGATTCAAGGCTTTTTCAAAATTCCTTTTTTTTAACGAGATTCAAGGAATGATTATGTAATGATTGGAACAATTATAGCCATAAGATTCATTTAGAACATCCAATATAAAATGATGATGATGATTGGACCATTGCCTTGGTCATAGTCTTTCTCGTTTGACCTTAGGATTTTTCTTGGATCGTAGTAGAGACCGATCATCTTGATCAAGCAAGTTCGGTGCCTAACACCTTTTTAAACCTATAATCTGTCCCCTTGCCCGTTTTTCTTATCCATGGATCGATCCATATCTATTTGAAGTTATTTCTGATTTCTAGACCTAAACTAGGTGGCGACTCCCATTTCTAAAAAAATCCCCCTTTTACCAGTCAAATCCTTATTCGCTATTTAGTAAAAAAAAGTCGTAACAATTTTAGTAGTGACTCTACTGGAGATTTTAGGGTCAAACCTAACCCAATCCAAAACTATCCTTAGGTTGATGTTTTACTCAAATCAACCTATTTGACTCAAAAAGACTCTTAGATTAGGCTAGATTTTATCCTTTCTTTTCATTAGTATATGATTGGATGTAATTGATTGTTCATTTCCTTTGACTGGTTTGATAATTTGTTGTATGTGGCTTGTATGATTTGATATTCACGAAAATGCCCTAGATGTATTTTTTCCCTTCGCACATACTCACAAGCATGCATACTCATATTTGCATAATGACATATCCTTATAAACCCCCGTAGTCGGATCCAAGCTAACTTGGTCTTTCAAGACAAAGGGGATGATAGTGAACGCTATAACTTGAATATAGTACCTTCAAGTATATCAAATTGGAACACCACGTACTGCTTGACCAAGTAAAATTGGGATAGTATATCGGTGTTTCGGACTGAAATGACCTAAATTTTGTTCTAACCTAACCTCAATCATATAGTGAGTTTAGAACCTTGAACTTAAGTGCGGTCCCATTAAACCACGACTCAAATCGATCAAGAGAGTTCCTAGGTTACTTTATTTAATTTAACTAAAAGGTAAGAGAGTGGACTAGTCCACACAGTTCAAATTAAATTCGCAATACCGGTCCAACCCAAATGATATATTTGATAAGACATACCGATCAATGTCAAGTTAAACCAGTTAGCCCAATTGGTAAATAGATCTTATAGATCAACACATGAACTGATTGGATTAATTGACTTAAAAATGGTAGATGAAATTATTCAAGTAAAATATTCAGATCTATTGGGTTGAATCGGCCAAAACTCAAATGGATACATAGTCCCAATCACTTTTTACTTGCCAATTTAATTCAACGGACTGAATATTTCACAATCAAATTAAGAGTAGTTAAAATCATATTAAGGGATGTACCGATTAGTATAATCTGGATCTTACTTTTTGAAGATTGTACAATCCTTAATTATAATTTGAAATTACGAAAGATTCCTGATCAATCAACAAATCATCTTCATGCAATTTCTTGCTCAGAATGTGTTATCGATTAGAGACTTTGAATTTAAGGGGTAATTTAATAAATACTATCAAGAGGGACTTTTATTTCTAATTGCTAAAAACCTATTCTTGGTTTGCAACAAATAATCCATCCTTAATGGGATTTCAGGATATCATTGTTCTTAAGCGTAAGCGTCTACCACCTAGTTGGAGTTGTGAGTTGAGTATGTTAGAGGGAACATTAACACCAAGTGAATCGTCAAAAATGACCTCTAAATCTGAACTGAAAGAAATTCGTAAGATTTTGACAGTATTTGCAATGGATATAAACAACATAAAGTGCAAGGTAGAAATACAAAATAGATATCTAAATAAACAAGAAACCCCCTTGACATCAAAGAGGTAAGGGACCGGAAGGAAACATGATTAAGAATTTTGAAGAGGTTTATGAGCTCGATGGTAATGAAATATACTTTAACGAAAATCCAATGCTATCTAACAGAATGACTCAGTTGGAAACGGCCTTGAAAGAAGACATAAAAGGGATTGATGAAATCGTAGCGGGCATTGAGGCCCTAAATTAAATCCTTAAAATCTGTTTGCCTGAGATATTTGTAATGCCTGAGATGAAAAAATTCAATGGGGTAGGTTGTGCAAGAACGCACCTCAAATATATGTCACTAACATGCGCACTTTGGTCTTAAGTGATGAACATATGATATTATTATTCTAACGTACCTTATCCAGATCAGTGTTACGATGACTGATGTCTCAGGATTCGTCTACAATTGGGACATGGAAGAATATGTCAAAGTTGTTTTGGCACCAATACAAGTATAGTACCTAAATCAAAACTTCTCGAAGAGATTTAGAGTCGACTAAGCAAAAAAACGGGAAAACATTTATTGACTTCATCGACCGTTGGAAAGTTGAGGTTGCACAAATATGGGATAGACCTTTTGAAAAAGAACAAGTAGCTATCATCTTGAAAAACCTCTCCTAAGGGTATGCTCAGCATTTAGTCTCCTAGTACCTTCCTACGTTCGAATTCTTATTGCAAGCTGGTAGCCAACTAGAAGATACTTCACTTCTAGGGTCCTTTCCAACACTTTTGACAATAAGCTTAAAAAGCCATTCACCAACTTCAAGCAGAATACTAATCACCACCATGTAGCTAATACATCTGTTGCATCGCCCTTCATCACCTTGTTCAAGACCTCATCAATGCCAAAAAAGTTGTTGTCCCTTCTCTTATGTAGCCAAATGTTACCACCAATCATTTACCCATGTGCCAACCTCCTTAGACCTTGACAATGGTATCCAATACTCATCTCCTATTTGACCCAGTTCTCCTTGTCCACCTAGTCAATCCTAAACCACCTAGCCCTCTTCTTATTAGAATGATAGTCTCCAAGGGAATTTTCACCATTGGCTATGAACAATTCACCCTAACTTCAGATGAAATGTATTGCTTGTCCCCACTTCATTATGATAGTTCTATTTTCATCACTTATGTTTCAACCTAGATAGACTTAAAATAATCTAGTTTCTTAGAAGATAAAAATCCTAACTTGTTGGACCAAGAATACGAATTTTTCTCCCTCTATTGCAAAAAACCTGAACATGTGACTCGGGAAGAAAGAACGTTCAAAATATCTGAACTCGATATGGCCTCGGCCAAAAGAAAGAATCAAGTCTGAATAAGCAAATGTTAAAAAAGAACAAAGAATCTGAAAAAGAAGTTCAAAACTGGCAAACTTCTACAAAGTTTCTCAACATTGCCTAGTTGTTTTTTGAATATTACCATGCTTTAGTCATATTGGTTGAAAGCAATGTCCTGAGCCCTCAGTCTGTAACCAAACTCACTGTGAGTACTTGTCTTTAATTTTTCATGAGTCTTGTGACTTAGTTTGAGTCTAGTTTTTGTTTAATTTCACAATGTCTTATCTTTGTTAGATAGAGTCTAGCCCTTTTCTTTCTACTAAGTCGAGTCAATTTTTCAACTCTACAACGGCGTCTGTTGCCCCATATGGATTTAATTGAACAAAAAAAATTTCTAAATACCTTGAGCGTATTAACGAATTAACTAATAATCTTGTTTTGGGAGTGGATCCTCTAACGAAGAACTCCATCCCGAGTTAGTCGCATTACTTGAACAAGAAGACAAAGGTGGCTCAACATCTAATTAAGGAAGCGAAGGTCATTGACCTCACAATAAAAAAATAATTCCCAAGAAATTTAGATTAGATCTAACATATCCCCAGAGGAACATGAGGAGGTGATGAATTTATTCAGAAAAGTCAAAAGACTTATTCGCATAGTCCTATGGGGATATGTTGGGTAAGTTTGGGTGTTGTCCAACAAGAAATGGATACTCATTCTATGAAACGAAAACATCACATATAAAGCCAGAATGAAATCACATAATCAGAGGACAAGTTATGGAATATATCAACATTGGATTTCTCAAAATAGTTGGGCACCCAGAATAGATTATTATTGAGGTAGCTAACAAGAATCTTAAAATCATTAACATGAAAATGTATGAGACACATCACGATTGATATGAGAAATTTTCTTTCACACACCCTCAACATGTCAAAGTTCGACTCAGTTCTTATCATGGACTACCCAGGACTCTATGTTATGTGGCATGAAAGGAAGTCTTTGAAATGAAAAGTTCATTTATTAAAGTTTGAATAAAAACTCAATCATCAAAAATGAATTTGATTTATCGCCATAAATCATTTATGTTTTAATAAGAAAGTGAAAATGCGGGACATGCAAGTTTAAGATTTAGCCTTCAAAGAAAATCGAGCAGTTGTCTCCAACCCAATAAAGAAAATGCAAATCCAATAGGGAAGGTCCCTTCGTCACTAAGATAAGACTATTTGGAAAAGCTGTCAAACTTCAAAAATCCTAACTATGCCAAAATGCTAGAATCAATTAACCTTGGCCAAATCGAGCGGTACTAGATCTAAGGAGGCCATCTTTGGCCGAATCAATTTTTCTGTTACCCAGCTCAATATCTCCTTCTTTAGTCCTTTGCAGTCTTTTCAAAAAGTAAAAAATAAAAATTTTGCCTTTTTATTTCTTAACCTTATCACCCAACCTAGTGGAGGGAATTGTTTGAACTATGTTTTGGTTGATCCCAAAATTCTGGGGTATGTAGGCAACCTGAGAAGTTACATCAGGCTTGACCACACCAAAAAGAAATTATTCCCTACACAAAAAAGGAAGAACGAAAAAAAAAATAATAAAACAGTAACAAACTAAGTAGGGAATTAAGTTCAAAGAAAATGAATTTTTTTTGAAAAAAATGCCACATAAGGGGCATTTGGGTTTTGAGCCTCAAGTTTCCTTTCTTTCGTAGTCTATTCCTAAGCCCACCTATGGAAGTTCTCCTAAATACCGCACGAAAAAATCAAGGAAAATAGCATATCATGATCCGACAGTAACTCCAGAAGTTCAAAAAAGAAGAAAAAAAAAGAAAGCCTACTAAGTCGAAAATCTAAAATGACAACTTAGGCAAAAATTAAGGCAAGCTCATAAGATTGAAAATCTAAAAGGACGGCCTTGCCAACAATTAGAGCAAAAAAAAAAAATGGTAAGTTCGCTAGATAGAAAACCTGAAAAGACGATTTAGGCAAAAAATAGAATATACTCGTCAGATTGAAAACCTGAAAAAGTAATCTCTCAAAGTAATTAAAAGGAAATCTTAGTCAAGTTGAAGATATAAAAGGTGGTCCGAGCCAAAACATCAAAAGTTTGAATAGCCAAGCTTCATCGACTATAGGGCAAATAATTAATCATTGTACAATCAATACCCAGTTTGAACCAAATATGGATTCAATGGATTTAAGTATCTCGTCTATGATTGATCTAAAGAGCTTCACATCCCTAGGTGAACCAACGGGAAAAAATAACAGATTTTGTGATGAGTTTCAAAAGGAAATATTGTGTTCCAATTTCTTTGAGCCTAACTCAAAATCTTCAACATAAAAAGTCAAAATTAAAAGTTAAATCGTTGTTGCACTTGCGGTAATCTAAGATTTCAAACTTTCATAACAGGGGCACTTCCCTTTTCTAAAGGGTGTAGTTTCCCCATTACAATAGGGGCATTTGTCTTCAAATTATGTTCATAATCTCCAATGCAATGTTGCCTGCCAAACTAGGGGCATTTTGTTCCGAAGCCTGATCAATTTCAATCCTAAAGGATAAGGTTAACCTTGAATTAAAGATTTCCCTCTTGATAGCAATTTTGAAAACCCCTGAGGCTCAATGAAAGTTAAAATATTGACTAGACTATCATAAAATCCTATACTTTCTAGAAATGTTGTTAATCTCCTATTTTTTTTGCCCAAAATAGTTTATTATTCTTTCACCCTGAGGAGGTATAGTAGAACTTCTAGAAAAATAGTTCATTACTCTTTCACCCTAAGAAAGTAGAGTCTAACTCCAAGAAAAATAGTTTATTACTCTTTTACCTTAAGTAGTTAAAGTAGGACTCCTAGAAGAAATAGTTCATTACTTTGTCACCCTAAGTAGGTAGAGTAAAACTCCGAGAAAAATAGTTCGTTACTCTTTCACCTCGAGTAGGTAGAGTAGAACTTCTAGAAAAATAGTTCATTACTCTTTCACCCCGAGTAGGTAGAGTAGAACTCCTAGAAAAATAGTTCATTACTCTTTCACTTTGAGTAGCTAGAGCAAGACTCCCAAAAAAATAGTTTATTACTCTTCACCCCTAGTAAGTAGAATAGAACTCCTAGAAAAATAGTTCATTACTATTTCACCCCGAGTAGGTAAAGTAGGACTTCCAGAAGAATAGTTCATTACTGTTTCACCCCAAGTAGGTAGAGTAGAACTCCTAGGAAAATAGTTCATTACTCTTCTGCCCCGAGTAGGTAGAATAGAACTCCTAGAAAAATAGTTCATTACTCTTTCACCCCGAGTAGGTAGAGTAGGACTCCTAGAAAAATAGTACTCCCAAAAAAATAGTGCATTACTCTTTCACTCCGAGTAGGTAGAGTATGACTCCTCAAAAAATAATTCATTACTTTTTCACCCTGAGTAGGTAGAGTAGAACTCCTAAAAAAATAGTCCATTACTCTTTCACCCAGAGTAGGTAGAGTAGAACTCCTAAAAAAATATTTTATTACTCTGTCACCCCGAGTAGGTAGAGTAGGACTTCAAAAAAATTGGTTTATTACTCCTTCACCCCAAGTAGGTAGAGTAGGACTCCCCACCAAGAAAATAGTTCATTATTTTTTTACCTAGAGTAGGTAAAGTAGAACTCCCAAAAAAAAAATAGTTCTTTACTTATTTACCCCGAGTAAGTAGAGTATAACTCCAAAAAAAAGTAGTTAATTACAATTTCACCCATGGTAAGTAAAATAAGACACTCAAATTTTACTCAAATTATACTCAGTCTATGCTCAGATTTTACTCAGTTTTATTCAATTGTTAATTCACAATTTTCTCAGGTTTTGATAAGATTTTATGTTAATTTTATGCAGTTTTTCATTGTTAAGTTTGTTACCCTCCCAACATGAATGCATAGATGGAGGTCTGTCTTTTCAAAATTATCACTACGCTATTGCACACACGTGCACTCTCATTGCATTTGCATTTGTCAAGGAGAATTCTTCAAAATTCAAGGATTTGACATTTTTAGTCCAAAGAGAGATTACCCCTTAAGGATCTGGATGCCTGATAAATTGTGGTATCAAGCCGCAAAATGAGCTGTCACTAGCTTTGGCATTTGGATGTTGCACTATCTACCACAATAGATTGGTCATTTAGTTTGCTTCCACCATCTGCAAAAGAGGGGCATCTTTAGACACTTTTGTTTTTGCATCTGCCTAATTCAACAAATCGTCATCCGGTTGCTGTGAATTCCCAATGATGCGAGTAAAGAACTCACAGGCTTGTGAGTACTATCTCCAATTTCTCCCATTTTCAATCCTTTCATCACCCTTACTCACTAGGACTAGCATAGAAATTTACATACGCCTAGGATCACCACATCTTATACCCGATTTAGCAAGTACATACACTTAGGTTCGCTACACAATTTGATAACTTAGAGATCTTGCTACGTTAGAAAAATACAATCTTGAAACTTAGAAATAATCACATTGGGATTGAAAGAAACCTCACACTAAAATCCGTAAAAATCTACAAAAATAGATGAAATGACAGAATTACCCTTTATAAATTTTGGACCCCTAAAAAATCTCAAAAGTACCTCTATTGCACTCAGAATATGATTTTGAGTCTAATAAGACCCAAATCAACGAAATCAGAAAAATTTAGAAAAAATCACAAAAATGATCGAAATGCCCCTCAATATCCAATTCTAACTTTTAGATAACCTGATCCTTAGGAAAATAGTAAAAAAAATGAAATCAAATTTAAAAGCTAATCTAATAAAAATCAAGTTCAAATTAAAAATCAAACAATTAAAATTAAAAATTTAAACTCAAAATTAAAAATAAAATGCAATCGACCAACAAATTAAAATTAAATCTAACCAAATTAAAATCAAAGTTAAAATCAAATTCCAACTAACCAATTAAATTCGAATTAAAATTTAATCACAAATTCAAATCGATAGATCAAATAAAATCTAAATCAAATAGCCAATCAAATTCAAATTAAAAATCAGAATCCAATAAAAAATTTAAATCAATGAAACTCAAAAACAAAATTAATCAACCAATAAAACTCAAAATAAAAGTTTATCAATCAATAGAAGCAAAATTAAATTTGCCAATCGCAACTCATCGACAGAGGGTTTTCGTGGTACGACTAGTAGGGAATCTCCACCCCCATTCTCATAAAAAGAAAGCAAAAAAAAAAAATGTGTAAAGGCAAGAGAAAAAAAAAATTAAATAGAAACTATGTTTCTATAACGGAAAATGCTGAAATCATAGTAAATTTGGGGTCACCCCAGCACAAATCTTCTATAAATAGGTTGAATTCCCTCACGTCAAGGGCTCCCTCTTCAGGTCTCTTCTCCAACGAAGAATTCAGCAACAGAAGCTCTTCTTCTGCTCTTTCATTTTTCTCCTCCATTCTCTGCCCTCCTCTCTCATCCACAGCCTTCTCCTTCCCCATTGAACCTGCATCCACTGCCTTTTCCTTCACCTCTCTCTCATGTCCCTGACCTCTCCCTCACGTCCCTACAACAGCCTTTTCATTCACCATTGAACCTGCAACTTACTTCTCTTTGACCTCTTCCCCACGCCTTCTCTCACTACGTGAAAACTAAAAAATTCTATAGAAAAAATCGACAAGCCAAAGCCCACAAATTTTAGAAACTGAATTTTGACGGTCTAGGACTGTCGTAATTCTTGATGTTCCTAGATTTGACGGCTTAGAGCTGTCGAATTTCTCTCATCCTTCATTAATTTGACATATTCGGCCTGTAAAAAAAAATAATTTGACAATGAAAAATTCGACACCAATTCGACCTCTTGGTCCATCGAATTTTATGAAACTTGACAGTCCAAGGCCGTCAAATTTGGGCTTTTTTCACATTGTGTCTCTTCTCTCTCCCTTTCCCTCCCGTTCTCTAGTCTAGAATGATCCATTGCTACTTATTTTCTCCCCCCCCCCATTAAGCCTGCAACACCGATTCCAGAACGCCCCCCTTGCTGCCCTTTGTTCTTCCACTGAATCTGTAATATTGTCTCTCCAGAATGTCCCCCTCATAGCCTTCTTCTTATACTCCATTGAACCTCACACTCCTTGCAGCAGTAGCCTGCTCTTTATCACGTCCTCTACTCAATAGATTTCTTTTCAACTCGTTGCTACAATGCTGCTACAACACACATAAGTATATCTCTCTCTCTTCCTTCTTTTCTTCCTCATTCTTCATGGCACTTTGCTTATTTTTATCTCTGTTTTCGTATGCTAAACTTGCCCCCCTACATTGAGGTTCAACGTTGATCTTGGCATCATGATCATCATAGAATTTGGTATGAATGGGAATTTTTTTTTTTGTGCTGCTATGTGGTGATTTTGTTGCATTTTGAATGATTTACAATAAGGGATATGCATCATTTTACTTTTTTAATATTTATCTCCACATATTGATAGGATTAGAAGAATTTTTTTTATGTATTTTTCTATGTTTCTATTTGTTTTTGTGAATCAATAGGGTTAGGAGGATATTTTTTTATATATTTTCTTTGTGTCTTTATTTTTATTTTATTGCATATCGATAGGATTAGAAGAAATTTGCTTCCTTTGTATATTGTATCTATGTTTATTAATTTATTTATCTTCGTAAATTGATAAGATTAGAAGAACGTTTTTAGGTATTTTTCTATGTTTTTATTTGTTTTTGTATTTCAATAGGTTAGGAGAATATTTTTATATATATATTTTTTATTTGTCTTTGTATATTGATAGGATTAAGAGAGTATTTTTTTATGCATCTTTTTTATGAGTTTGTGTTTAAGCATGATGGTCCTATACGATTTTTTACAATGAATTTGTGATGAGTTGAAGATTATTCCATGTGATGATACATTCCTAGCATGACAAGCATGCATGTCGTTGAATGATAATTGTTTTAGAAAAATTGAGAGGTATGTCATTGAATGATAATTGCTTTGTAAAATTTGAAGGTTATGTATGCATGCATGTTTGGGTCGATTTAAGAATCATATGAATTTGAATTTTTTTCTTAATTTAAAAATTTTGTATGCATTGGTATTTGTTGATCTTCAATTTGGTAAGCATGATGATATGAAATTTTTCATTGTTATTTTATTGGTTTCCAATTTAGTGATTCATCATAAATTCACAATTTTCTAATTCAGAAACTCCTATTCATAATCATGTTTTGGTAAATTCATATTTGGAACTTTTTAATATGGAAATTGCATAAATTTCTATTTTGGGAAAACATATATTTATAAATTTCTATTTTAGAAATTTCACGTTTTAGCAACTACCCAATTTAGAAGATTTTGCATTTTCTTATTCAGAAATTTCATGTCCATAAAAATTTGGGATTTCCTAATTCTTGATATTTTTTTGGAAACTTTCCATTTTAGGGCATTCATTTTATAAACTTCTAATTTTGGAACTCACCATACCTTTTTCAAATTTAATTTAGAAGCTTCATAAGTTCCAATTTAGCAGTTTTGCATTTGTAATTTTTCTATTTGGAAGATTTTTGATAAATTTCTATTTGGATGATTTGGAAATATTCCCACGTGAATTCTTGAATATGGGATGAGATTCAAGGCTTTTTCAAAGTTCACTTTTTTGTACGAAATTCAAAAAATAATTATTTCATGATTGGGATAATTGTAGCCATAAGTTTCATTTAGAACATCAAATATAAGATGATGATGATGATCGAACCATAATCTTTCCCGTTTGACCATAAGATTTTTCTTGGATCGTTGTAGAGACCGATCATCTTGATTGGGCCGGTTCGGTGCCTAACACCTTTCGAAACCTGTAATCTGACCCCTTGCATATTTCTCTTATCCATGGATCGATCCATATCCATTTGGAGTTATTTTTAGTTCCTATACCTGAACTAGGTGGCGACTCCATTTTTTCAAGAATCCTCAATTTATCAATCGGACCCTATTCGCTATTTAGTGAAAAAGGGTTGAGGCGATTTCATTTTGATAAAAAAAAATTTATATAAGATTTACAAATCTATAAATTTAAACTTTTGTTTAAAAACTAAATAATTATATAAATTAAATAGTTAAAAGTTATATTAAATTTTAAATTAAATTATTGTAAAATAAAATGTATTTAAATATATATCTAAATCCATACCAAAAATCAGGCCTGAGTAGGGTACATGTATTTCCTTTTGATCTTTACCCGTACCTAAAACTTAAGGGGTCGATTCCAATTTTTTGTGTATCCAACATACCCCCCAAAAATTGGGTTGGGTACCCGAATACTCCAATCCAAGATCCAAAAAAAATTAATGTTTTGATTTAGTTTTATAACCCTAAGATAATTTTGTCAAAGTTCTTAATTATCCTGGGGTGCAACTTTCGCCAACTTAACCCCACCTTAGGTCATATTAGATTTGCAAAATTTTGTTTGTTGGATTTAGGCTTATATCTTTTCTCGGAATATTTCACACACACACATACACAGTCTTCCCAAACTCTTTTGAGGGAATTTATTTATTTTGTTAAGTATGAAAATATTGTATGAACAGTCAGAATGACGTTAGTGTGAATGCCCCATATTTGTTGTACCCAAATTCAGCCCTAAAGAGGTAGGGGTGCAAATGGTTTGGATTTTAGCAAAATTGGAACTGAACCAAACATGATTGGTTCTACAAATTTAGAACCGAACCAATCCAATTACCCTATAGAACCAAACCAATCCAAACCAACCTTGGTTTGGATCGGTTCTCGGTTCTCATACTTTCAAAATAGAAAAACTAATATTTTTTCGTTCAAAAGAGGAACCCTTTGGATCATATCATAAATAATGGCTATTTAAAAAATGAAAATGATTTTATGATTAAATTTTGACTGAAATCTGTATAAATTGAAAATTAGAGGAAAGTCAATGAGACTAAAAAAAATTGTAATTTTAAAATTGGTATTGTGGATGGATTAGTGAGGAAACTAATCTATAAATGGTAGATTAATGAATCCAATTCTAGGTTCGTATAGTATATTTCATCTAACAAACACGGCATAAAGGTTCTTGTAAAAAAATAGGGAATTAAACTCTTTGAGAAAGTTTTTCCATAAATGGGTAGATCCATTTGAGAGTTGAGATAGAGATTTGTGTGCATTTTTTTTTAATGAATTTTTGTTAAAAAAAATTAGAGGAGATGAAGTTGAAGACTTTAATGAGTTACCTCTTTGTTTTCCGACGAGGTGGCGAGGTAAGAGAGTCGAACGATGGCTAGGTTTTCTTCAAACTTGAAAAAGAGATAAATAGATAAATAGAATAAGGAAATTAAGAAAGAGTATATATATATATATATATATATATATATATATATATATATATATATATATATATATATATAAAACTCTTTCTTACTTCGGATTAGTTCGGATCTCGGATTGGTTCGGTTCTATTATACCCCTAATCCGGAACCAAACCAAATTAATCGATTTTTTTTTTTTTTTACAGTCCACACCCAAACCAAATCATGCTCATCCGAACCAATCCAATCCAAAAGACTTCGGATTGGTTCGGTTCTCGGATTTACCCAAACCAGTGTGCACCCCTATAAAGAAGTCAACCAGTCTAACGGTTGCCATTTTTTTTTTACAAAAACTCCCTTGGAGTTCAGACGACTTCAAAGGTACCTTACTTTATGTTGTTTGTTACCCGCCAAACCTCACTTTATCAAATTTATTATAGGAGTGGGATCCACATCAAAAAAATTCAAATTTAATTGGTTTATTCGGTAGCCATCTATTTTCAACACCTACTATCGAGTTCAAAAAAATAAATTTATTTAATTTTTTGTTTTCTTTCGAAACTGAGTTTTTTCATGAAATCTACAGTTATGTGTTGTTGGATTGCTAATTTGATAATCTATGTGAGCTCAACAACTCTTAGTAAGATTTGAAATCTTACTAAGTTAGTGATGATAGTATGATTTATAAGCTAACGTATGTCCAACAAACAAACTTGACAAAATATGGGAGTTTTTTATAATAAAATTACAACAGATAGGTCTGCTTACTCTATAAAATATATCTGAAAGAAATAAAAAGCATTTAAAAATATAAGAAAATTATAAGGTTAATTGGTCGCATCAGATATGCATTTAATAGAGCAAACCTAGGTAGTACTGATTTCCTACCTAACCTATTGTAAGGTAAGAAGCAGTATGAAGGGAAGATAAGGACTAATGTGAACACAACTAGGCCCACTCACACTCCGAAATCCCACCAAATAAAAATAATAATATCCAATTTATTATTTTTATATTTACTTACTAAATAAATACAACTAACTAGCAATGTATGAGGTTGATTACGCAGCTTTAGTGACAAGGACACAGAATCACACATCTTTTTCTTGAATATCCCTATAAAAAAGATCTATGGTTCTGTGTCTTAGCCGCGTATTAAATCCGTGTGCATTCATCACGACTCTAATAATAATAACTCTATGAGTCGCAATGAATGCACGTGAAAAATCATATTAGGATACACAAGGAAAACGATTTGCAATTCTATGCTTTTGTCACATCAGCCGCGTGCCGACCACCTAAGATTTACCATGTGCATTCTTTATTAGTCTAAATGAATATAAAACGTATAATTTACATCCAACCGATGGACTTCTTTAATTATTATTTTGAGTCTTGGAAAATGTATATAGAACTGTAACTGTATTCTTGATTTTTAAAACAAACAAAGGAGACATCAGTCTAGGAAAATATTAAATAAAGACCCAAAGTCTTTCATTTTTTAAAATAAAATTCCTTGAAATTCCGATGCAAAAACTAGGAAAGATCCTACATTGTTTTAAATAAGACAAAGTGCGATATCAAAGACTTTAAGTTAATGAGATTGGCTGAAGAATTTGAGTTTAATTGTTGGTAAGAGAAGAGGCTTGCGGCTTTATCTGCATGTGTTCATGCTTTCCTCGAGTGTTTAATTTTTACTGCAAGAGAATTTGCAATTGAATACCTGTAGTCAACCCCTTTAGTAGGGCAAGGAAACCCGACAGAGTTAGGCAAATCCTACTCTCTGTCCCCTGCTCTCCTTCTATATAAAGGCATTGGTTTGCGAACTCCTATGTATTATATAACATCCACCAGTACCTAAAGCTTTGATCATTATTTATAGCGATAAAGAGAGTGAGAATTATTTATTTTTATTGAAAGAGGCTTGGATCATTGGGATCTAATGAGACACTCACTGTTTCTTTCTTTCCTCTCTCCTCGATCAATGGCACCAGGTATGATTACTCTAAAAGTAGAATTATATTTACATTGATGACTTTTTGATTAAATATTACCTTGAACAAGCTATGTCAATAGCATATATAACAGAAATAATTGTGGAGGTCTATCTTTTAGAAGTCTTACTGGAGTGACATTGAAATTTTGCGCGTTGTTGACGTTGAGCCGCGCACAAAATCATAGATGCTTTTCACTTGTATCTCGATTAAAAGCATCGACGGTTCCATACACACATCCACGTCACTAATGTGTAAAACGAGATCAATTTTACTGTCACTCCATTTTTATTTTTAAAAATATATTCGAAAAAATGTCCCCTAATAAAACAGAGGGACCAAATAAGACATACTTAATAAAATATTAGTCTAAGAAAGATCTTTTGAAGTATTTTTATAAAATACCTAAATTACCCCTTCAAATAACTTTAGAAATTTGGAAGAAATAGGTGGCTCCTCCATGTTTTCGAAACCCTTTTAAAAATTGATGACACGATATATTCTTGACCTTGCTCTTCTCTTATAAATTGATGTTTGTCTTTTTTTTCTTACAGTGTTGATTAGCGTCGGCATTCTTCTACGTATCTTCCCCCATCCCATAGTTGTGTTGCACCTCATAACATTTGCTTTCGCATTTCTCCTTGTATTTCGATTTGCAAACAATGGGAAACATCAGCTACTCCCACTTCCTCCTGGTCCAATCCCCTGGCCAATCGTAGGGAACCTACCGGAATTGTTTATAAACAAGCCAAGGTTCCGATGGATACATAGCCTTATGAAGGAGTTTAATACTGATATTGCATGCATACATCTCAGAAATGTATGCATAATCCCAGTGACTTGTCCAGAGATTGCTAGAGAATTCTTGAAGAAACAAGATGCAATATTCGCATCGAGGCCTATCACAATGGCTACTGAGTATGCCACTCATGGCTTTAAGTCAACTATTTTTGTACCATGGGGAGATCAATGGAAGAAGATGAGAAGAGTGTTGGCATCCGAGGTGCTCAGTCTATCTAGAATCCAGTGGCTTCAACAAAAGAGATTAGAGGAAGCCGACAACCTTATTCGATATATTTATAACCAATGCAACAAAACTATGGGTGATAGTGGTGGTGGTGCAATTGTGGACATGAGGAGTCTTGCATGGCAATATAGTGGGAACGTGATAAGAAAGATGATGTTCAACAAGAGGTACTTGGGAAAGGGAAGGAGCGATGGAGGACCTGGTGTCGAAGAAGAAGAGTACATCGATGCAGTTTTCACCATTCTATCTCTCTTTAATGCCTTTTGTGTATCTGATTATATGCCTTGCTTGAGACGGTTTGATATAGATGGTCATGAGAAGATCATGAAGAAGGCAATAGGGATCTTGAACAAGTATCACGATCCAATTATTGATGAACGTATACAACAGTGGAGAGGTGGAAAGGATGAGTGTTGTCTCAAGAAAGAGCCCAAGGATATCCTTGATGTCCTCATTTATGTTAAGGATTCTAGTGGAAAACCACTGCTATCGACGGAAGAGATCAAATCACAGTCTGCGGTAAGATTTTTATAACTTAGTACTCCCACTTGTCGGACCTATAGGGATAATAATTTAGATAAACAATCTTAAAATGAATTGTCCATACCATGAAGATCAGCCTATGTGTATAGGCTGTATGCTATTATAATGAGAAGGCCAAATCGATGTTTAATTTATCGACAACAAAATTTGGAAGACAAAAATGTCCTCATTTTTTGACATTCGACATTAATAATATTAAGATGAAAATGATTTGGACTTACAATCACATGACCCGGTAACCATTTCAATTTCTAGTCTTCTAAAATTATAGAAATATCTTTTTATTATGTTGTCAAAATAATCACCCTAGTTAATATTGTAAATTATGAAAAGATCCCTACAACACTCATTTTACCACCATATTGACAGAAGGTGTTAATTTGTTGAACACAAAATTTGGAAGACCGAAAATGTCTCCACTTTTTCATTTAAATTTACTATTATAACTGTCATGCTTTTTGTTAAAAAGAATAAAACTACAATCCCACAAGTTGAGTGTATATTTTTATATCTTCTTCCACTCTCGGGTGTGTCATACCCCAGTTAAGCCCTCTCATCCTCTTATATTCATAGTTCTCCTTTTCTCCATAAGATTAGTCTTTTGGAATACTTGGTTGGTTAACATGGTATTAGAGCACTAGGTTCATATAGGTTACGGGTTCGATTATTTCCACCCTTATAAGTGAGGGGGAGTGTTTGAGTGTATATTTTCCTCTAATCTCGAGTGTGTCATAACCTAGTTAAGTCCCGTGATCCTCTTATATCCATAGTTCTCCCCTTTCTCTATAAGATCGGTCTTTTGGAGTAGTTGGCTAGTTAACACCACGATCCTATAATCATTAATCAATTTTAAATTTTTTAATTAAATTACAATTTTTGTAACGTGTTTCCATTATCACATGCTGCCTAGTAAGAGGGATCATTTTGTTTTGCAGGAATTGATTTATGCTGCAATAGACAATCCATCAAATGCAATTGAATGGGCATTAGCAGAGATGATCAATCAACCAGAAATTCTTCGAAAAGCTGTTGATGAAATCGATCAGGTGGTTGGTAAGGAGAGACTTGTCCAAGAATCAGATTTTTCCCAACTCAATTATGTCAAAGCATGTGCAAGAGAAGCATTTCGGCTCCACCCTATTGCACCATTTAACGTTCCACATATGTCAATGGAAGATACGGTGGTTGCTGGCTATCACATACCAAAGGGTAGTCACGTGCTACTGAGTCGAACCGGGCTAGGAAGAAACCCTAAAGTCTGGGATGAACCACTCAAGTTCAAACCAGATCGGCACTTAAATGATGGGTCTACTCAAGTTGAACTCACTGAGTCAGAATTGCGGTTTATCTCGTTTAGTACGGGTCGACGCGGTTGCGTGGGGACTCGACTAGGGTCCCTAATGACTATTATGCTATTTGCTAGGCTTCTTCAAGGGTTTGATTGGAGTGTACCACCTGGAGATGGATCGTGCATCGATCTCAATGAGTCAACTCATGACCTATCATTGGCCAAGCCACTGCATGCATATGCTAAGCCACGCTTGTCGCCACATTTGTACCGAACATCTAAGTAGAAATGTGGTCCATTGCCTTTAAAATTGAGAATTATTAGAGTATTTTATATGTTCCATTGTAATAAGATGTATCATGATACATCATATCATGTTTATAATTAGAATCATTGTAATAAGGTGCATGTTATGTTGATGCACTAAATCTTCTAGATGAAGATAAAGATCAAGCTAGGGTTAGGTTAGATCAGATTATTTAGAGTTTAGTTTTAATTAGGATAGGCGTAGTTTGTTATCAATTTTAAACCCTGTCAGGGTTCTTGCAAGTTTAATTAATCAATTTAAAGGTCAATTTTCTACAAGAATAATATCCATAAATTTAATAAATTAAGAGAACTTTTAAATAAATTAATATACATAATTTTGCCCATAAGGGTTTATGGAAAATTCTCTGTACTACATTTGACCATTGCCAATAATCTTTTCATTTTTTCTTAAAATTCTAACTGATTCATACGTATGAAAGATTGTGCAAAAAAAAAAAAATTGTGATAAATTAATTTTTAAAAAAATTTGGGGAATATATATCAAGAGATCTCTGTTAGGAATGATATCTTATCTATTTTCTTGGTCTTTCTCCCAAGTTTGGAAAATAGAAAGACCAAGAAACAAACCATTAAAGAAGGAATGATAGAAGTGAAGTAATTGCCATATTTAATTTTCTATCTTGGCCTTTACCCCTTTTTTAGCCTCTTATTTATAAGTTTTCTTTGTGCAAGTTATTATCATAAGGGTTGTGTTGTAAATTAACTGTTTAGAGTTACCCCCCTATCAAACCATGGGTCTTGCCATATAAATGTGTCGTCGCCATTACCAATTCTACACACAATTCAATTCTGGATGGTCTCCCTTAGTTGAAAATTTTTCCTCCACATCCATGAGGCATTGTTGGGTTTTATGGGCGTTGTCCAGAAATATTCCCCTTTCGATTAAAAACCGAAGGTCCAAAACAACTTCCATGACACTCTATGACAGATTAAGAACTTCTTCCTAGATATTAAACCAAAGTCACTACATAAATTCGTTTAAGTTTCAGTCATCCAGCCAAATCCAAACATTCCACGTGTCTTTCTTTTTTTTTTTTCCCCGCCAAAACATCCTTCCGTAATCTTCACAATAACGCGTTTCCTTCTCTCGACTCAGTTTGACAATTTTTTTTTCCTTATTCTACTTTACTGACTCACATGAGAAAAAATAAATATGGTCGGCAATTATAAGAAATTTTAAAAATTGAAAACCACGTTTCATACTAAACACGTGGTTTAAAGGACGACTCGTAGAAGTAAGTAATGTTTCACGTGGAATAGAGCCATTTTCATGATAAAGTTGTTCCTTTATCAGCTCAAGCCGAGCTATGCATAAACAATTCAAGCCGAGTCAGCTTCACAAAATTATAGATCCTTTTAATGGACAGAGGAGATAAGAAGTGAAAAACAATTTTTTGAGTATTATTTTTTCAGCGGTTGATGGTTTAGTGGTCTCCTCCATTTTCGTAGTCCTAAAAGAATGTTTTTGAATTTTTTTTATTTAAAATCTGATCCGATATACACGTGTGTCTATATATGGGGTCATGACCGGCGAACAACAATTTGTTACAACATCTAGATGCCATCCATTTTAGAAGATCGGATAACTTTCGATGGAGATGTAAAAAAAATGATGGTAAAATGGACAGTATCCAGGTGGTCTTGTAATAAATGATTTTCCCCCAATCCTGACTAGGCCATTACGTGAAAAATAGATAAATTCGATGTTAAGCTTCGTCAAATTTGACTATAATCGACAGATCTTAGAATAGAATTTATCCCATTTTTCACATAGTGGATGGAAAGGGAACTCAAATGTTCACTCACAATTCTAATCATGTACATGTGAAATCTAAGGATCAAGATTAAAAAAATGTCCCAAAAATATAGTATGAATCTTGAAAATAAATCCCAACAATTGTATTTGATATGAGTGTTAATATTCTAACTAGAAAGTCTTCACTTAGTCAATACTTCACTGACATGTTACGTACACGGAACCATAAATCTGTTTTCTTGGGATACACAATTTTACATTTTTTATGGAGATTTGCATGTGTATCCCGAGAAAAAAGATCTATCATTTCATATCCGTAACCCATCAGGTGAGTGAAGACTTTCTAGTTTGAAAATCATTATTCATTTAATACATTATGAGATGCGTATAAGATCAATAAAAGCACAAGTTAAGTTAATGAGATTGGCTGAAGAATTTGAGTTTAATTGTTGGTAAGAGAAGAGGCTTGCAGCTTTATCTGCATGTGTTCATGCTTTCCTCGAGTGTTTAATGTTTACTACAGGACAATTTGCCATTGAATACCTTTAGTCAACCCTTTAGTACGGCAAGGAAAACCGACAGTTAGGCAAATCCTATTCTCTGTCCCCTGCTCTCCTTCTATATAAAGGCTTTGGTATGCAAACTCCTATGTATTATAGAACATCCATCAGTGCTTAAAGCTTTGATCATTATTTTATAGCGAAAACGAGAGAGAGAATTATTTATATTTATTGAAAGAGGCTTGGATCATTGGGATCAAATGAGACAATCACTGCTTCTTTCTTTCTTCTCTTCTCGATCAATGGAACCAGGTATGATTACTCTAAAAGTAGAATTATATTTACATTCCCGACTTTTTGATTAAATATTACCATGAACAAGCTATGTCAATAGTATATATAACAGAAATAATAATGCTTTGGAAAAATGATTGTGGAGGTCTATTTTTTAGAAGAGTCTTGCAGGAGTGACATTGTAATTTCACGCGTTGTTGACGTTGAGCTGCGCACAGAATCATAGATGCTTTCCACTTGTATCTCGATTAAAAGCATCAACGGTTCCATACACACATACACGTCACTAATGTGTAAAGCGAGATCAATTTTACTGTCACTCCATCATTTTTCTTTTTAAAAATGTATTCGAAAAAATGCCCCTTAATAAAAAAAATATGGACCAATTAAGACATACTTAATAAAATATTAGTCTAAGAAAGATCTTTTGAAGTATTTTTTTTAAAATACCTAAATTACCCTTTCAAATAACTTTCGAAATTTGGAAGAAATAGGTGGCTCCTCCATGTTTTTGAAACCATTTTAAAAATTGATGACACGATATATTTTTGACCTTGCTCTTCTCTTATAAATTGATGTTTGTTATTTTTTTCTTCACAGTGTTGATTAGCGTCGGCATTTTTCTGCGTATCATCCCCCATCCCATAGTTGTGTTGCACCTCATAGCATTTGCGTTCGCATTTCTCATTGTATTTCGATTTGCGAACAATGGGAAACATCAGCTACTCCCACTTCCTCCTGGTCCAATCCCCTGGCCAATCGTAGGGAACCTACCGGAATTGTTTATAAACAAACCAAGGTTCCGATGGATACATGGGCTTATGAAGGAGTTTAATACTGATATTGCATGCATACGTCTCGGAAATGTACACATAATCCCAGTGACTTGTCCAGAGATTGCTAGAGAATTCTTGAAGAAACAAGATGCAATATTCGCATCGAGGCCTATAACGATGGCTACTGAGTGCGCGACTCATGGCTTTATGTCAACTGCTCTTGTACCTTGGGGAGATCAATGGAAGAAGATGAGAAGAGTGTTGGCATCCGAGGTTCTCAGTCCATCTAGAATCCAGTGGCTTCAACCAAAGAGATTAGAGGAAGCCGACAACCTTATTCGATATATTTATAACCAATGCAACAAAACTATGGGTGATAGTGGTGGTGGTGCAATTGTGGACATGAGGAGTCTTGCATGGCAATATAGTGGGAACGTGATAAGAAAGATGATGTTCAACAAGAGGTACTTGGGAAAGGGAAGGAGCGATGGAGGACCTGGTGTCGAAGAAGAAGAGTACATCGATGCAGTTTTCACCATTCTATCTCTCTTTAATGCCTTTTGTGTATCTGATTATATGCCTTGCTTGAGACGGTTTGATATAGATGGTCATGAGAAGATCATGAAGAAGGCAATAGGGATCATGAACAAGTATCACGATCCAATTATTGATGAACGTATACAACAGTGGAGAGGTGGAAAGGATGAGTGTTGTCTCAAGAAAGAGACCAAGGATATCCTTGATGTCCTCATTTATGTTAAGGATTCTAGTGGAAAACCACTGCTATCGACGGAAGAGATCAAAGCACAGTCTGCGGTAAGATTTTTATAACTTAGTACTCCCACTTATCGGACCTATAGGGATAATAATTTAGATAAACAATCTTAAAATGAATTGTCCATACCATGAAGATCAGCCTATGTGTATAGGCTTGTATACTATTATAATGAGAAGGCCAAATCGATGTTTAATTTATGGACAACAAAATTTGGAAGACAAAAATGTCCTCATTTTTTGACATTCGACATTAATAATATTAAGATGAAAACGAATAAAATTACAATCACATGACCCCGTAACCATTTCAATTTCTAGTCTTCTAAAATTATAGAAATATCTTTTTATTATGTTGTCAAAATAATCACCCTAGTTAATATTGTAAATTATGAAAAGATCCCTACAACACTCATTTTACCACTATATTGACAGAAGGTGTTAATTTGTTGAACACAAAATTTGGAAGACCGAAAATGTCTCCACTTTTTCATTTAAATTTACTATTATAACTGTCATGCTTTTTGTTAAAAAGAATAAAACTACAATCCCACGAGTCGAGTGTATATTTTTATATCTTCTTCCACTCTCGGGTGTGTCATACCCCAGTTAAGCCCTCTCATCCTCTTATATTCATAGTTCTCCCTTTCTCCATAAGATCAGTCTTTTGGAGTAGTTGGTTGGTTAACATGGTATTAGAGCACTAGGTTCATATAGGTTACGGGTTCGATTATTTCCACCCTTATAGGTGAGGGGGAGTGTTGAGTGTATATTTTCCTCTAATCTTGAGTGTGTCATAACCCAGTTAAGCCCCGTGATCCTCTTATATCCATAGTTCTCCCCTTTCTCTAAAAGATCGGTCTTTTGGAGTAGTTGGCTAGTTAACACCACGATCCTATAATCATTAATCAGTTTTAAATTTTTTAATTAAATTACAATTTTTGTAACGTGTTTCCATTATCACATGTTGCCTAGTAAGAGGGATCATTTTGTTTTGCAGGAATTGATTTATGCTGCAATAGACAATCCATCAAATGCAATTGAATGGGCATTAGCAGAGATGATCAATCAACCAGAAATTCTTCGAAAAGCTGTTGATGAAATCGATCAGGTGGTTGGAAAGGAGAGACTTGTCCAAGAATCAGATTTTTCCCAACTCAATTATGTCAAAGCATGTGCAAGAGAAGCATTTCGGCTCCACCCTATTGCACCATTTAACGTTCCACATATGTCAATGGAAGATACGGTGGTTGCTGGCTATCACATACCAAAGGGTAGTCACGTGCTACTGAGTCGAACCGGGCTAGGAAGAAACCCTAAAGTCTGGGATGAACCACTCAAGTTCAAACCAGATCGGCACTTAAATGATGGGTCTACTCAAGTTGAACTCACTGAGTCAGAATTGCGGTTTATCTCGTTTAGTACGGGTCGACGCGGTTGCATGGGGACTCGACTAGGGTCCCTAATGACTATTATGCTATTTGCTAGGCTTCTTCAAGGGTTTGATTGGAGTGTACCACCTGGAGATGGATCGTGCATCGATCTCAATGAGTCAACTCATGACCTATCATTGGCCAAGCCACTGCATGCATATGCTAAGCCACGCTTGTCGCCACATTTGTACCGAACATCTAAGTAGAAATGTGGTCCATTGCCTTTAAAATTGAGAATTATTAGAGTATTTTATATGTTCCATTGTAATAAGATGTATTATGATACACCATATCATGTTTATAATTAGAATCATTGTAATAAGGTGCATGTTATGTTGATGCACTAAATCTTCTAGATGAAGATAAAGATCAAGCTAGGGTTAGGTTAGATCAGATTATTTAGAGTTTAGTTTTAATTAGGATTGGCTTAGTTTGTTATCAATTTTAAACCCTGTCAGGGTTCTAGCAAGTTTAATTAATCAATTTAGAGGTCAATTTTCTACAAGAATAATATCCATAAATTTAATAAATTAAGAGAACTTTTAAATAAAATAATATACATAATTTTGCCCATAAGGGTTTATGGAAAATTCTCTGTACTCCACTTGACCATTGCCAATAATCTTTTCATTTTTTCTTAAAATTCTAAGCTGATTCATACGTATGAAAGATTGTGCTAAAAAAAAAAAAAATTTGTGATAAATTAATTTTTAAAAAAATTGGGGGAATATATATCAAGAGATCTATGTTAGGAATGATATCTTATCTATTTTCTTGGTCTTTCTCCCAAGTTTGGAAAGGAGAAAGACCAAGAAACGAACTATTAAAGAAGGAATGATAGAAGTGAAGTAATTGCCTTATTTAATTTTCTATCCTGGCCTTTACCCCTTGTTCTAGCCTCTTATTTATAAGTTTTTTTTTTTTTTTTTTGGGTGAGAACAATATAATTTAACTGTCTAAAAATATAAAATTTTGTATAATTTCAATAATGGAAAGATTCCTTTATAATCCAATCTTAATTAATAATATATGTAACAGCTAATATATATCACAAAGAAAAATATGAGTTGACTCGATGATTTGCCAACTTGACTTGGCGATAGACTTGATTCCATCAAATTTTGGTGTTGAATCACCTCAAACTCCAATTGAATCAGCTCATCCGAGTTCCAAGTTGAGTAGAATTCTATACATCTGGTATCAAAGATGGGATAAGGATGATATAAATATAGATATTAAATTCAGTATTTTACAAAAAATGGCCAAGTGTTTTGAAAACAATTATGTTCTTTTTAAATAAAAATAAAATAAGAGAATAATTATATAACTGATTTTAAAATTATTTATTTTTACCAAGACATTTAAATGGCAGTCACGTACGCCTCATACAAATTCTTTTCAATTCCATCTCAATTTTTTTTTTTTTTAAATTCCTAATAACTTTTTTTCTTTTTTCAACACACTCGACATAGAAATTACGCACGCTTAGGTGTATCCTATACAAAACCTCGATGTTCAATCAATGTCTATAGACCACACTACACTAGAAAAATGAGACTCTGTAACTTAAAAATCATCACCCTGGACCAAACAAACTTCTCGTCAAAATTTGAGATTTTTTACAAAATACGCTTGAAATTTGAAATGCATTCAGACATCATTTTACGCCTAGGAGAAAACTTTCACCACATGAAATGACACCAACATTTTTTTTTTTGCTAAGCAAGCAAGATGATTTGTATTACATATGGGAAAATTTGTACATTGGGCAGACCCTAACGATTTACAATTCGAAATTGGGGCAATTCAAGCTTATCTCCAATATAAGCATGTTTAACCTTAATAGGTAACTCCATTACTTGCATGAACTTCATCGACTGTTGACTATGAATTGCTGTTGCAGCAAGGGCGTCTGCAACAACATTCGCCTCTCTCCAAACATTAGTTACTCTGACTTCGATTTTTGATAGCATTGTCCGTGCCTTATGTATCCATTCGTCTAGTTTCCAAGAGACTACATGACTTGCAAGACCCATCACTATGATAGCTAAATCCATTTCAACAATAATTTTTTTACCAATTAAATCAAAGTTCTCCAATGTAACTACCAATGCACGGATTTCTGCTACATTGTTTGTCGCTTCTCCGAAAACCCAGTACCCTGTTGCCACAAGTTCTCCATGATCATCACGGAGAATAGCACCACCTCCTGAAATACCTGGGTTACCTCTTGCCGCACCATCAGTATTAAGTTTAAACTAGCCAGCAGGTGGCTTTTCCCAGCAGACTTTGACTATACGTCTATGAGGAATCGTTCTCCCTGGACAGAGGACTTCTTGTTCTCAAATATAGATTTATTCCTAGTGATCCAAATGTTCCAGCATTCTACCCATGGAATCATTCCATTGACATTTCCAAATTGAGATTTTTTCGATAGGCCCCAATCAAGAAGTAATCCAGGCGTCATAATTCTGACTTGCTCATCTAGAAGGTGGCAGCTAAAAAAATTCCACACCTTTATAGAAAAAGAACATTTATAGAAAAGGTGTTCAATAGTTTCTTCATCATCTTCACAGCATGGACATCTTGACACCATGGAGAACCCCCATTTTTTTCGGATCCGATCCACCGGACATGCTTTATGATAGATCTTCCACGCCAAAGTCTTCATCTTGGTGGGTACCTGAGCCTTCCAGATTGCCTTGCAGATATGAGATACATTACCCCTTTCTCTCACTGATTCCCATGCCGAACGGGATGAAAACAAACCAGATTTTGACGGCATCCAGATTGTTCTATCAAAACTTGTTTGCTGAATATTTGAAGCAATAATCTCTTCCACTGCATTGCCATCTTGAATTAGATCTCTAAGTTTAGAAACATTCCAGCCCACTTGACTCCATACCTCCTTCACCATAATTTTTTTTATTTTCATTTGGATAGGAGTCGATCAAAGGAATTGAACCTCTCCAGTTGTGTAGAAAGAGAGAAGTCGTTGCACCGTCTCCAATCAAAATTTTCGAAAGTCTAATTGTTGGTTGAAGAAAATTTCGAATAGTTCTCCAAATCTTGGAACCCCTCATTTTTTACGGAGTCCACCAATTTCCATCCTTGACATACTTCTTCTTAAGGTAGTCATCCACAACCCTTTCTCATTTGTCAATCTCCAACATGTTTTCGTTAAACTCGTTTTATGGATCTCAGCAAGAGTTTTAATACCTAGCCCACCTTCTAGCTTAGGTTTACATACTTTATGCCAAGCTACAAGATGATTTCTCCTCTTACCCTCAGTACTACCCCAAAAGAATTTAGCAAAGCTCGACTCCAAAGAATCTGAGTATACTTTGGAATGGGTAGAATTGAAATTAGGTACACTAGAATGGAAGTGAGTACACGTGAAAGTAAGGTTAAACGACCACCTTTAGATAGAAGATTGGACTTCCAACCCATCATCTTCCTCGAAATCTTGGAAACCAAGCCCCTACACATTTCTCTCGTAACTCGTCCAGTAAACAGCGGAACACCCAAGTAATTGGTTGGTAGAGAGCCCTTTGGAAAACCCAGAATTATTTTAACAAGATCTATTATCCTTCCTTCCATATGATTAGCCACAAAAAAATAACTTTTTTCTAAGTTGACTTGCTGACCTGAAGCCTTCTCATAAGATTCCAAAAAATCTTTGATAACTTTTAGAGACTTCGTAGTAGCTTTAGAAAAAATGATCAAATCGTCCGCAAATAAGAGATGGCTAGGGGCTACCCCTTTTTTTGAAACTGCAAATCTCTCCATTTTTCCTGATTGTGCTAAATGATTCAGTCCCACACTAAGTGCCTCCTCCGCGAGAATGAAAAGACTAGGAGATAAAGGATCTCCTTGTCTTAAACCACGACTACCTCTGAAATATCCATATGAGCACCCATTGACTAGCACCGAATAAGAAACACTTTCCAGACACCCGTTAATCAACTTCAAAAATTCTTCCGAGAACCCCAACTTGAAAAGTACTGCCCTTAAGAACGGCCACTAAAGCCTGTCATAAGCTTTCTTCATATCGATCTTCATTGCCACATTATTCCCTCTAACTTTGAGATTAAGATCATCTAGCACTTCATGAGCCAAGACAATATTATCATAGATATTCCTACCCTTAACAAAAGCACCTTGTTCAGGAGAGATTAAGGAAGGTAGAAGCTCTCCTAATCTCGAGGCCAAGATTTTAGATAAAATTTTATACAAAAAATTGCATAAACTAATAGGCCTAAAATCAGAAAAGGATAGAGGTATCTCAATCTTAGGAATCAAGGCAATAGACGTGGCATTGACAGATTTTGGAATGACGCCTTCCTGAAAAAATTGATGACTGCCTTCATCAAGTAATGTTTGATGATATCCCAACATTTAACGTAGAATATCCCTGAGAAACCATCCGAACCTGCTGCTCCTTGGGCCTTCATACATTGTACAGCTTGCAAAACCTCAATTTCATTAGGAAGAGCACACAACCGATCATTCTGCTGAGTAGTAACTTTACAATTCAACCCCTCCAACAAATTTCTATAAGAGCATCTTTGAGAAAAGTTAAGTAGCTCTATAAAAGAATGGACTGTCTCTCTACCAATTTCTTCTTGGTCTTTTATAAATGTCCCATCAGATTTTCTAATTCGTCTAGTCGAGTTTCTCAATGTATGAATCTTAGTAGAAAGGTGAAAGAATATAGTGTTTCTGTCACCTTCCTTGAGCCAAGAAACTCTTGATTTTTGCTTCCAAAACGACTCCTCATTATTTTCCCAAGCAGCATACTCCAACTTGGATTTTTGACACTCTAAATAGAGATTTTGATCCCAACCTTGAGTAGCAAGTAGGTTTTCATATTCTTGGACCTTAGTTTCTGCTTCCTTTAGTCTTTTTTGTACATTGCCCACAACCTCCTTATTCCATACTTTTAGAGCACCCTTCATTCGTTTGGGTTTTGAAAAGAAAATATACAAAGGAGACCCTTCCGCTCTAGGAGACCAAGACTCCCTCACAATTTGCAAGAAGTCTTCCCTCTCGACCCAGAAATCCAGAAATCGAAATTGTCTAGGCCCCTGTAAAGGTTTAAAAAATTGAATAAGAAGACGACAATGATCGGATGATAGTCTTGGCAGATGTGATGCCAAAGGTGTACCCAATTCTAAAATCCAAGGAGGAGACACTAAGGCACTATCCAATCTTGTCCAAATTCGAATAATTCCTTGCCTATTATTACACCATGTGAATCTATTACCTGAGAAACCAGCGTCAAGTAATTCTAGAGCCCTAATGAGTTCTCTTAAGTCTTCCATTGATACACGATTTGGAAACCTCCCACCTTTCTTTTCGTCAGGAAATAGAATAGAGTTAAAGTCCCCTACAATAATTAGACTCCCAACATCTTTCAGCAACTCTTTTAAATCATGCCATAATTTACGATTGTAGCTACGTGGTTTTCGTCATTACGACGGCCACATCTACTAAAGATTGGAGTCGCCACCATTCAAGTTGGAAGTTGGTGTGAATGGTCACCCGATGGACATTTTTCAAAAAATGGCATTTTTGGCATTTGGGTTCTTTCGAGTGGGGGCCCATTCAAATTGGGGTGTCTACAACTATTCTTCTTTGTAGGAGTTGCGTGCAAAGAATTGAAAAGAATAGATTAAACTCTTGTTTGTATGAGCTAGAAAACTTTGTTAAAAATACTACTTCGAAACACCAAATGGATTAATGATTTTTGTAGAAAATGACTACCCAAGTGCAGGGTCTAACAGGATTTGCCTTATTAATTCCTTGATTTCGTAACCCGAAACTCGTTTGAGATCTACGACTTGATAAAAAGTTGATGAGTTTTGAAATTCGAGCTTTTTCTTTGATCATGTTTTGACAAATTAGAATTAAATGCATCTTAAAAGGAATTTTTATTTTATATTTTATATTTATTTTTTGTATTTTTTGAAAATTTTATTTTATTTTATTGACTGATCTATGTATAGAGCACGAATTAATTTTGTATCAATTTTCTTCGTATTCCAAAAACGGATTACGCGTTCTTCATTTTGTTCGTGCATGGAGAACAAATGGAATGGATCATCTCTTATCCGTACTGGTAACACTGACCAACTGGATTTTAAACGCTTAAAACTGGCACGTCTCTCCATTTCTTTACTTTTTGATTTTTTCTTTTGCTTTCCAATTTCCTTGTGATTTCTCTTTCTTTCTTTTGATTTCTTTGTTTCTCATTGACTTTGCATTTGTGGGCGATCGATTTTGCTATTGAGACAACTGGGAGCACGCCTAGGGCATCGAAGTAATCTTCTTACCTTCTCTTCCCTTTTTCTTTTGATTTCTTTTTTTCGATTTCAAAGACCCTTTTCTTAATTTCTCTTCAGGCTTAAAACCACTTTTTTGATCAGATTTTGAAAGACTTCAATGCATTTGAAAATTCTCGGTACCTATTTTTGATCGGTCAAGGTAAGCGTCTTACCTTTTTAACTTTAATTTCCCTTTTTGTCTTTTCATCTTGTTTGGGAGTGCTGTCATGATGGGAAACATTTCGAATTGCTCCCCTTATTTTTTTTGTGTGTTTGATTTATTATTTTGTTGGACATTGGTGTATGCAATTTTGGTATGGACTGTTGGTTCGTGGAATTTTGGGATGGTGGAGATGTGGTAGGGATGGGGTCGAATTTTGTGTTGACTGGGGTGGAAGTTTTGGGTTGGATGTCAATGGAGTGGAGAGAAGAAGTGGATTGGGTCTTGGGTGAAGTTTCTCATGGTGCTAGGGAGGTATGTGGTTCATGAAGAGAGATAGTGGATTCAGATCGTGGAGAGCTGTGATCGGGATTGGTTTAGGGGACGAATATGAATGTTTTGACTAGGGATTGATGAGGCTTTGTATTGGGTTAGGTCGAGAGTTTCAATTTTTTGGTAGATTGGCATGAGATGAAGGGTTGGAGGGTGGATCTGGCGTGGGTAGTGATATTTGGGGGGTTTGAGATGGGATATGATGGACTCAATGAGGTCGGGTGATAATGTGATGGTGGATCTTGGGTGGGGTTGATGACGTTGGTAGTAGAGTCAGGTTATTTATAAGTGAGGGTGATTTCGGGGATGAGTCGAGTGAGATTTGGAGACTGTCTTGGGGGTAGGAATTCAGAGTAATTTGATGGTGGTTTGAGGCTGTTTTGGCAGGGATTTGAGTGAAGGGGTTTGAGTGGGTAAATGGTTGAATTTTGGGGTGGTTGGTCTTGGATTGTTTTGTTCTATGTGCCTTCTCATTGCATAAAAAATACTTTTGATTTTGCAATATCTTTGATCATGCTCCTTTTGTTCAAAACTTTTTCTTGCTTTCATTTTTATGCTATTTATTTTCATATTTGCACTGTGGCCCTTTGGGGGGTTTGATGGGATTGTTGGGAATTCTAGGTTTGGTTTATGTGGGGAAACGAGGTGCTTGGATATATGGATCATTGTTGGTTGGTTGGGGGTGTATGAGACAAAACAGGTAGGTCGAACTAGGTTTTGGTTTTGAGTTTAATAGGAGTGGGCGGAGAAAGACGAGTGTTAATATCGGACTCAAGGTGTGTTGTGTGGCGCCCCGCCGAACACTAACACAAATCCCCATGTCAGATCTCGAGGTATTATGTAGCACCTGGAAATTTCGGCATGGTTTCCTCTGTTTATGTTAGCATTCCAAGGCGTTCAACCTGTACCTGATAAACGACATACAATCCTACATACATATACAAAATAGAATACGAGCGGAAGCCTATATACATCCAATAATATACGGTAGATCAGAGTACGGAAGAAGAAATTTACGGGATTATACATGAATCCCTCACTCTAACAAAATTCCTATCACTCAGTACAAATCTATAATACTCCTAGACAAATGGAGTATAATCCCAATACTTACCAGGTGACGGACTCTGGTTGTCTATCTGACCCACCAGATAGTCCTCACTCGTGCTCTATACCTGCCTCGCCAAACTCTAAATCTAAAACTAAAAAAATAGAGAAGGAAAGGGTGAGTAACAATGGTTACCCAGTAAGGAAACAAACAATTTCTGCCAATAACCCATCCTACATGAATGAATAAGCATATTAAATCATTTTAAAATCTGTAAAATTTTATAAAAGAACTACGATTAACTGGTACATATAGCCAGGGATGGGCAACTAAACATTTTAAAACTCACATTACATCGATCATCATTACTCACTATAACATTCTCTTTTTATACAAATCTAATTGATCAAATGGAAACATTAAACATGGATTTCATTTTATATATCAAAATAAGCAACAGATACATAATACACAATGGTGGAGTATTGGAATTAGAGTGTTGGGATTCACGACTGAATCGCTCCCAGTCGGGACATGATGTTACAATTTCTCTCTGGCTTTTAGTTCCTGATTTTGTGGCTGGTCGCTGCACTTACCACGCTTGGTTGACCATTTATCCGGCTCAGGCTGGCCGTTTGACGTGACCGTAAGCAATGGGTCTCTTTTCGATGTGTCAGAACGTTCGACTACTATAGATTGTTAGTGATCACTGATTAATCATCTTCGTCTATGCCTATCAGGCGTGCATGTGATTCCCAAATATACAAACCATTCGTATACGACCACCTTTACATTACAAGTTCACTGGTAAAGATAGAGAGGAATAAACCCGGATTCCAGTTGTAATTCCATTCTCATACGCTTCCCATACCACGTATGAGCTTGGTGGTCCCTACCGTACATCCCAGGATAGTACACCACTCCGGATGATATGACGCACTATCCCTTCAGGCATTCACAAACTCTTTAACAGCTCACAAAATAGCTACATATGTATATTATTTTCATTTGAAAACAAAAGAGAAATTAACAATACAAGGTTGAGAATGGATATCCAGTTTCCTACAATGCAAGTGTGGCCACCCGGCCTAAAATAAATAACATAACGGAAACGTAAACAGCGCCTCGCGCTAACAGAAAGGAAATAAACATGCAACCAATAATATTATCCCTGAATATCTGTTCACCAACCTACACACAACACAACAACGTAAAATGCATCACCCCTCGGGTGTGACTCTGACATTTTACCGTTTCATACCTTTTTTTCCCTCTTTCCGATTTTTTTACAATTTTCAATCTCTTCAATAAAACATCCATTTTCTGATATTCATCAACTCAATATGAGTTCATTGAATATTAAATCACATTTTCCAACTAAAAAATTTATTTTTATCAATAATATTGAAAAAAATATAAATTTCATATCAAAACGGGGTCCGAGCAGTGCACAAGACCCAATTTATAGAAATAACCCGTTAAAATATCCTACCCACGTATAATTTGTTAAAAAATACAATTAAACATATCAAACATGCAATTTCTGGTGTGAATTTTGAAATAACAAAAGAATTCTATATTTTGGAAATACATCAAAAATTTTCAGATAAAATCCTAAATGTAATTTTCACAATCTACGATTACTAATAGAAATTGAGAGTTCTTTACAATCACTAGGCGACGAAAATTGAAGCACGTGCGCGGAAATCGAGGCGAACGGCACGGAAATCGAGACGGACCGAACTTCGAAGCGATTGATTTTCGAAACCGACCCGGTGGTTTTGAAGATCTCGATGTGCTCGTCTTTTCTCCCTTCTACGGCGAAAGACGGTTTGACCCCGAAATCGATGAAAACTGAGGTCGAAGTTACAAAAATCTTCGTATAAAAATACGGCTGATTTTTGACTATACGGGGTGAAAAAGACGAGAAAACGGAAGGAATTTGATTGGGTTGTGTAGAGAATGAGGCTGTGGACGTTTCTCCCTTCTACGTCGGAAGACGGTTTGACCCCGAAACAGACGAAATTCGAGGTCAAAGTTTCGAAATTTCCGTATCCAAATACGGCTGATTTTTGACGATATCGGGTGAAATAGAAAGTGAAACAAAGAAAGGTTGGGTGGGTTTTGTAGAGAACGTAGCTGCGGATCTTTTTCCCTTCTGCGGTGATCGTCGACGACGAACCGTTTGCGAAGGATCTAAGGTAGAACATCGGTGGAAAAAAACAAATTTTTTTTTTCGCACGGCTGTATTGACGAGTTGGGGAAGATGACATATAAAAAAAATTTAAATATTATTTATATTAAATTTGGGACGAATTCGGCATTTTATCAATTGTTTTGATCGACAATAACTTGATCATCCGGACTCCAAAACTGACGAATGAATACTCTATTTCGCCTAATTTTTCATTCCGGATCTAATGGTATAGTCAATTTCTACAAATTTTATCTCTAACAAAAATTTACATTTTTAGCCTGAGGTGACCCCTAAACTTGATGTCGTTTTCGTTTTTGGCGATAATTCGACTTCCTGATCTCCAAAAATGACAAATAAATAGTCTATGTTGAATAATTTTTCGTTATAAACCCAATGGTATGATCGAATTTTAAAAATTATTACTCTAACAAAAAGTCACTGTTTTAGCCTAGTCCGACCCGATAATCGAGGATTTTGCAACTTTTATATTCGGACTCGCATTTGAGCGTGCTTATAGGCTAAACTATATTTTTCGATCATTTTGAATCTAATGGTGAGGTCAGATTCCATTAAAAATGATTAAAAACATCCTAAAATTTTACCCCTAAATCCCACTTTCAAGATTTTCTTAATATTCCACTATTTATTTTTCCTCGAGATACGAATTAAAAATTTGGGGTGTTACATGTTGGGTGAAATGGGTTTGGATAGGTGGAACTTGGGGTTGGGATTGGAATTGGTAGGTCTAAGTAGATGGGTTGGCGTAGGTATGACTTTTGACTAGATGGATTGAGAGACTGGGCAGATTAGGGTAGATTGGCTATTAGGTTGGTTGGGCTATAGGTAGGTTAAACCAGGGTGAAC
This sequence comes from Akebia trifoliata, assembly GCF_017979445.1. NCBI lineage: Eukaryota > Viridiplantae > Streptophyta > Magnoliopsida > Ranunculales > Lardizabalaceae > Akebia > Akebia trifoliata. The sequence continues at coordinate 20,916,030 of NC_141383.1, forward strand.
AACCATAGGTTTTTAATGTTATCCGATGACTCTGTAACTTGTAGATGGGGAGAGACCTATGAACCAGGATAGCGAGACATTCTTCTAATGAGGAGCAATATGCCAAATTGATGACCAGGGCTCGCTTTGCCTTGGGGTCTGGTGTGGTCACAGATTCCGAGGGACGACTATGGATGGATGGTTTACCTTCATCCGAGGATTCTGGTTCCGGTGTAGTGGTTGTCTTTTCCACTGAAGAGATTCCAGAGACTCAAAGTGCTTGGAATGAGACTGGACCCCCTTTGTTTGATATTTGATGTACCCTATAGAGACATAATTTTGTATTAGTAAACACTTAACAGTTTTGTGCATATATTCCACTTTATCATTTCTCAGTGTTTATTGCTTTATTTTGATTGTGTGTGCAAATGATTTGGACCTTAATAGGCCTTTATAGAGTGACATTGACCATTTGGGCCTTCATATGCCCGACGAATATTTGTGAGCCTGCGAATGGGAAAAAGGAGTTATCGGGGTCCAAAGGACCCTTGAGAGTGTTCTCAGGTGACTTGGATGGGTGGGTAATTACGGGCCTAAAAGGCTTTGTGTAGTGAGATGGGAGTGCCAGGGCTTCAAAAAGCCTCAATTTGATAAAAGGCTCCTCCTAGTAGGCCTTGAAAGGTCCAACTTCATACACCCAATATAGTTTTTAACATTTTGGGAATCTTTTAGGAGTTTTGTTCGCATGTAATGAGTACGAGAGAATTCTAGATAGTTCCCATATGATTTCTGGGATCTCGGGATGCGAGACGATTGTTATAGTTAGCTAAGACTCCGCATGGTTTCCAAAAAAATGGAATGAGGCAAGTTTGAACACAAATATTTAAGAGATTTTGGTCTGTGCTCCAAGCACAGACATATTTGTTAAGATTCCATCCATGCTTATAGCACAGATAAGTTAATTAAGCTTTCATTTGTGCTTTCAACACGGACAGGTCAACTTCATGCTTATCTGTGTTTGGACCATGCACCAACATGATTTCTTCTTCTTCAAAGCATGTTATAGATCTGATTGTGCCCTAACATCCATATTTTTGTTTTCCCTTTGTGTAGATTTTTGCTACCTCTTACCCCAAGGATTCTTCCCAAACTCCATACAGGTGCCTCCTATTCTTTCTAACTTAAAAAGGTATGACATCGTCAAATTTTTTACGTAGTTGGATAGAGGGTACGGAGTAATGATACAAGGTTCAATGGGGTTTGAACAAGTTGGGGTTCACACTCTCTTTGCTTGAGGTTCCATTGCAATGGGATTTGGTTGAGGCTATGTTGGGGTGTTGGGTTCCTGAACTCAACCTTTTTTGGTTTGGGGAACACGAAATAACTCCTACCATCGAGGAGTTTGAGGTACTATTGGGTCTTGAAATATCCGATGCGGTGGTTATTCTACTTTTATGTGAGGGTTATCGGGGTGGGGCTTTTGATTTCTTGGGGATAAATCGAAAGTTCTTGAAGATTCCAGATGTGTTGGAACTATCATTGTTCTTCCCACCGGAGTTACTATTAATCTTACTTTTACCTTACTTATGGGACAAGTAGGGGATCAAACCCAAGAGAAAGGGGGAGTAGAATTAAGTTAAGAGGATAAAATTCGAATTAACAAAAAGGAATTAAAACTATTTTTCTTTGTAATTTTGAACTTATTAAGAAGATTTAAAGTTACTAGAAAATTAAGCAAAGTAAATGAAGTTAAAAGCAAGTAAACTTATGAAATTAAAACATTATTAGAGGTGAATCTGAAAGCGCCATCGATCTGCGGGGTGTGCGGATCCGCTTTTGACTTTTGAGGTTTGGGATTAGCCACCTAGTTATTATGGTCTAGGAACCGAATATCGACTCAAAATGGATAAAAACAACTAATCTACTTAAAAAAATACTGAGTCCGGGGATCATGTTACGGGATTGGAAAGTGTTAGGTACCAACTCCGCTCGGCAAACGCCGGTCTCTATTAATTCCCAATAATATTACATTGCAAAAAAAACCTAAGCACTAAAAAAATAAGAAATATTTACTTTTACAAAAACAACGATTTTGTTTTCTCAGATCTGATAGAATAGTTCCTCGTATAACACTCCTCGCTTTATTCTGTCATCAGATTCGCTTTAGATCTCCAAGACGAAGTACCTCCTCATTATATCTGAATTTTTCTAATTTGTTATCGATTTTTGGATATTTTTGAAGGATTTCTAGGTGTTTTTTGAGCTAAAGTTGGGGTATGGATGTTAGGTAAGGAGTTAGGACTTCAAAATTAGGGTTTATGAGAGGCTAGGAAGCTTTTTGACCTACTTTTCTTAGGGTTTATTTTTGATATGAAAATAGGTTGTAGAGACCCCTATTTATAGATTTTTTTAGTGCTTGTTTTGATAGAGTTAGTGTTTAATTAGAATTGTTTTTGGTAGAGTTAGTGTTTAATTAAAATTATTTTAAATAGAGTTATAATTTAATTATAATTGTTTTAAATAGAGTTATTGTTTAATTAGAATTCTATTAGGATTTTGACTTTTAGTCTCACTTGATTGACTTTAAGATTTTGACTTTAGTCTTACTTGATTGACTTTATTTTTGACTTTAGTCTTACTTGATATGAAAGCGCTCTCGATCCGCGGGGTGTGCGGATCCGCTTTTGACTTTTGAGGTTTGGGAGTCGCCACCTAGTTATTACGGTCTAGGAACCGAACATTGACTCGAAATGGATAAAAACAACTAATTTACTTAAAAAAAATACTGAGTCCGGAGATCACGTTACGGGGTTAGAAGGTGTTAGGTACCAACCCCGCTCGGCAAACACCAGTCTCTACTAATTTCCAAGAATATTACATTGCAAAAAAAAGACCTAACCACTAAAAAAATAAGAAACATTTATCTTTACGAAAGTAACGTTTTTGTTCCCTCAGATCTGATAGAACAGTTTCTCGTACAACACTCCTCGCTTTGTTCTGTCACCGGACTCGCTTTAGATTTCCAAGACAAAGTACCTCCTCCTTAGATCTGAAATTTTCTAATTTGTTATCGATTTTTAGGTGTTTTTTGAGCTAAAGTTGGGGTATGGATGTTAGGTAAGGAGTTATGATTTTAAAATTAGGGTTTATGTTAGAGAAGCTTTTTGACCTACTTTTCTTAGGGTTTATTTTTTGATACGAAAATAGGTTATAGAGACCCCTATTTATAGATTTTTTTTGAGTACTTGTTTTGATAGAGTTAGTGTTTAATTAGAATTATTTTAGGTAGAGTTAGTGTTTAATTAGAATTGTTTTAAATAGAGTTATATTTTAATTATAATTATTTTAGATAGAGTTATTATTTAATTAGAATTATTTTAAATAGAGTTATTGTTTAATTAGAATTCTATTAGAGTTTTGAATTTTAGTCTCACTTGATTGACTTTAAGATTTTGACTTTAGTCTTATTTGATTGACTTTAAGATTTTGATTGTAGTCTTACTTGATTGACTTTAATTTTGACTTTAGTGTTACTTGATTGACTTTAATATTTTGACTTTAGTCTTACTTGATTGAATTTAATTTAGTTAGGATTTCACTTTACATTAATTAATGTTTTAATTATTAATTTTAGAATTTTTAATTATTAAAATTGTAAAATTATCGTTTTACCCTCAGAGAGGACTTTTTGCGTTTTAAGTCGTTTTTCAATGTTCCAAGATGTTTTGGAATCAATTTTTTGTAAGGAATTCAATGACAATATTGGTTTGTATCATTTATGAAATTTTTTGTGCGAAATGATGATGAATTTTGTGAGGGGCATTTTCGTAATTTTATCAAATTTTGTTAAAATTGACGAAATGGTTTATTTGATTTCGATTTGCTGTTTTATGTGTTTAAAATGATTTTCTAAGCGTTATGTAGGCTCTAAAGATGTTTTGAGATTAGGGGTATTTTGGTAATTTTATCATTTTTTAGTGATTTTTATCGTAAAGCTTCTTTTTGTCTGTAAGATGATGATTTCTATGTTTTTGAGTTATATTTTCCTAGCGTAGTGTGGTTTCTACAGTTTTGTTAGTTTAAGATACCTTATCCGAATTTCTGAAACATATCTAGTAACAAATAAAATATTGGAATAAACATCCATCATTGGGAACTATCGCGATCAGGTTGACGAGTTGATTAATCAGGCAAGTGTGAAAATAGGGTGCTACAGATGCCCCTTTTTGGAAGAGGGTTGAAGCAAACTAGATATCAAATCTATTTCGATAGATAGTGCGATATCCAAATGTCAAAGCTAGTGACAGTTCATTTTGCAGCCTGATTTAACAATGTTGTGACTTGGATGGTTCTACATTTCCTAGTTTCTACACAAGCTTCATTATGAATTTTTCTTCTTGATGGGACCTTTTCTCCCATTTGATGATGCCTTAATTTTTTCTTAAGTTGCCTTTTTAGGTTTTTCAACCTAGCGGATTTTTCTTTTCTTTTTCTGATGATGCCTTGATTTTTGTCTATATCGCCTTTTTAGGTTTTCAACCTTGCAGGCCTTCTTTTGTATTTATGGTTATGTCCTAACTTTTACCAAAGTCGTCCTTTTGGATTTTCGACTTAGCGACTTCTTTTCTTCTTGATGATCTTGAATAACCAACTCAACAACTTCTTGGTTCCCTGCACCATAACCAAGGCAATTAACATTTATGAGGACTTAATAGGTGGGCTTAGGATATGGTTTAGAAAGAAAAGATATAAGGCTCAACTTTCCAAAATCTCCCTAGTTTGATATTTTTTATTTTCTGTCAATTATTTTGATCTTTTTCTAAATGCCCCTAGTTTGGCATTCTTTTCTTTTTATCAATTCTTTTGATTATTTTTTCTAATGCCCCTTGTTCCTTCTCTTTAGGTCGATCCCACAATTGAGCGACTTTAGCTCTCTATCGAGAAATGAACTTAGTGAAAGTTTCCTCGGACTTCTGTTTAGTAGTTTCTAGGTCGCTTCTTATGAGTTCAATAACCGTGTTGAATGAATACCGACCAATAAACTCCTTCATCAATTCATGCCATGTTCTTACCCGAGATGAATCCAATGACATTAGCCAGCATAGGGCAGGCCTTGTAAATGTTCTTTGAAAAAGTTGTGCCATATGTTCTGCACTCAAACCCTGAGTTTGCATGATGCCGACATATACTTTCAAGTGAGTCTTAGGGCATCCAATACTATCAAATTTCTCCATGTCTAGCATTGTGACCTTCTCTGGCAAACGGACCGTGGGAAATAACGTTATTGCCCCTAATCCAAGAGTAAGATCATTGGGGTCTTTGATGTTCTTCAAAGAAGTTTCAACCTGAGTTATTCGATGAGATAAGACATGGTCGATGTGCAATTGATCATTTCTCTCTCTCTCAAGCTTGCAAAGTATTATCTGAATTATATAATACCATAGGGTCTAAGCTGTAGAAACATTGTGATTTCTCTAGTAGCATTGATGTGATCAACGAGTGATTTGGTCTCTACAATCTCTGATGATAGGTGAAAACATGAAACTACTTCAGTTCGAATCTTCTTCAATACATCAGAAGTATGCATTCTAATCTTACAATCGTCGTTAAAAACGTTGTCTCAAAAATTGGGGTTGGGCAAATAAATCATGCTCCTCCCTTCAATTTTGTCTAAGGTCATGTCTTTTATTTATGCAAATGTGTTCATATCCATTTTTACAATCACATTTTTTTTGGTATTCTTCTCGCTCTTTTAAATCTTGTCTAAAAAATTGGGGTTGGGTGGAAAATCATGCGACTTCCTTCAATTCTGTCTAAACTCATGTCTTCAATTCATGAAAATGTGTTCATATTCATTCTTACCTCCTTAATTTTACGTCATTTTGGGTCTTCTTCCACTTTTTTAAAACCTTTTGTAAGATATCTTTACTATTATAATTAGAGAAGTAGAGTAAGAGTGATTTAACACCAGAATTTCGAAGACCAAAAATGCTACCTTATTTTTATCATGGCTATTTTCATAAAAAAAATAAAATAAATTACAATCAAATGGTTGAATAAGATAATTTAGTTTACAGTTTCCTAAAATTAGAGAAATATCCTTTAATTATGTTACTTTCAAAATTATTTATTAATATTTTAAATTACAAAAGGCCCTTACAACATAAAATTACAATCTCAATTTCCAACCCTATATCAACGTTAGTTAATTTTTTAAAATTATAAAAATTCGTTTATTATTTCATGTTCAAAATCACTTCAGTTAACATTTTAAATTACAAAAAGGTCCTTATGGAATTAGATTATCTATTTGAATTATCTAAAACAATTTTAAAAGTATTTATAAAAACTTTTAATCAGACACAAATCCTAAATACATGTGCCTTTGCACATGCCACCTACAAGTAAATTAGCTTCCAATTTGATAGTCCTACAAAATATGGTTTTAACAAGAAAACCTAGGTTTAGAAGGTTGTTTTAATGGGTTCCAAGGAATTACGAAACAATCTCTCTTGGACAATAAAATGTTAGATATGACGTAATATAATAATTTATAAATTTGTAAACCATATCATCTGTGTTAAGATAAAATTTTATTAGATTAATGTAGAAAATTGTGTTTGAGATGATAACAATAAAAATAAATTACAAATCAAAATAGATAGAGCATGACCAATGATTCACGTGGTTTAGCAAGATAGCCTACGTCCAGGGGTGATGATGAGATCCTTCCATTGTCTCCATGAAAACCATGCTTGTGCCTCAAATGTCATTTGAGGTTAGAAAAGAAACGATGAGCCTAATTTTCTTGATCAAGCCCATTACCCATATAGAATACTAAACTGACTTCTCTTGCATGCCCATTTAATAAGCCTATGTTCATTAGCTTAATCACTGTAACACAATCCATTTGTTAATCATATACCCATTCAATAAGCCCAAAGCAGTTTCACATGGCTCAAATTGGGTGTCATATCATTGATCCTACATTCACCTGATCACTAGATCAGTAGCCTAATTTACTCCCTATCATTGTTTGTGTAAGAAGAATAAAATAACCAACAATTTTTTTTTTGAAAGGTCAACAGGGTTAAGGTAGACCCAGACCAGCTACAACCTTAAGATAGGAAAACCCCTACGATCCTTATCAATGAAAGAACTGAGATTACAAGGGAGAGCTCCTCTATCTTTTTCAGAATATTCAATAAAGTCTTGGGAGGATGGAAGATAATCCGCCACTTAGTTAGCTTCCCTGAAAACATGGTTGAAGGTGTACCTGTGGGAACAAAGAATGGGCCTTCTAATGGAAAGAACTAACTTTATAACACTCCATGGAGTACTCCATCGGTTGTTAAAAATATTGACTGCCATTAATTAGAATGTTTGAACCTGAATGTTGAGGCATCCTTTTGCGATACACAACTTGACCCCTTAGAGGATAGCTTGTATTTCGTGACAAATGATTGGTTATGCATGGGTCGCATAAAAGCCAAGGGGTACTCATTGGCCCGAAGAGACTTTGAATCCATTCATGACAAAGATCACATTTACAGGGACATTCTCATTTGAGAAACATTTTCCTTACTAACTGAAATCGCCTCGACCCCCGGCCGTCCGCTAAATAGCGGATTAAGGATCCGTTCTACGTATCTCGAGGATTTTTAAAAGAATAAGGAGTCGCCCCCTATTTAGGTCTAGGAACCAAAATTAACTCCAAATGGATATGTGTAAGTCCGTGGATCAGAGAGATGGGTACGGGATCGGGTTACGGATTTCGGAAGGTGTTAGGCACCGAATCCGCCTGATCAAGATGATCAGTCTCTACTGCGATCCAAAAATATCCTACGGTCAACATTCAAAGACTAAAAGTCAAACTAGGGTCCAATCATCATCAAATTGCATCGGATTTACTAAACAAATCCTATAGTTAAGATAATTACATGATTTAATGAGGCATACATGACACCAAAAATTAATGGATCAATTCGATCATATTTTGAACAATACGAAATCGATTTTTAATGCCGCGTATATAAGATTAGTGAATTGGCCCATTGACGATATTTTTTCAAAGAGATTCGATTTTTGAACCATTACGTGCATTAAATTTAGTGGGTTAACTCACAAATTTTGAGTTGCCACGTGTATTAAATCGGTGAGTTAACCACGTGCTTAATTTTAAAATAAAATCGATTCAAATTTTCAATGTCCTAAAAATCAGCGAGTCGACTTGCAATTTGTTAATCAAAAGAATCCTAATTTTTTTTGAATTGCCACGTGTATTAAATTGGTGATTTAATCCACGTGCCTAATTTTTAAAAAATTCGACTCGAATTCTCAATGTCTCCAAAATCAGCGTGTCGACTCGTAAATTTTATATCATAAGAATCATAATTTTTTTTCGGAATCGCCACGTGTATTAAATCGGTGATTTAACCCACATGCCTAATTTTTAAAAATTCGATTCAAATTCTCAATGTCCCCGAAATCAGCGAGTCGACTCGTAATTTTTATTGTGAAAATTGATTTTTTAGTTTTATGTTTAGTGTACACCCTTAATTTTTATTGAGTAGATCAACATTAATGAGTTAACCCACTAACATCAAAAGTCGGCGAATCGACTCGATAGACATCAACAATCAATGAACCGGTCCACTAACTTGAAAATAACAAGTTGGCCCAATTAATCTATTAACAAAAATGGTCGAATTGATCCATTAATTTTTAAAAAAATTAAAGGTTGCCATTAATAACACGTATGCCCCGAAAATCAACGGATTAATTCGAATGCATAAAAATGTGAAATCAAGAATCAATAATAATAAAAATAAACTAAAAATAAAAAAATAAAAAAATAAACAAATGAATAAATAAAATAACTTACCTTCACCAAATAATTTTGGATTTGTGGATTCCTTCAAAAAGAAATTGAAAAGCTTGTGACGCCCAATGATGTTGGAATAGGAGGAGATGATGACCATTGTGGGGTGTCCAATAAATCGAAGAAAGAGCGTTGCCAAAGAGAGAGAGAAATTGCTATTATTTTTTTATGGAACGAAAGAGTATTGGAGAGAAGTTATAAGATTAATGGAGATACAAAAATGGGTAGCAAGATAAATGAAATTGGAGCTTTAATGGGTGGAATATGATGAAGGTGTGGCTGTAATGGAGATGAAAAAGTTGCAGCAACTATGAGGGAGATTAGAATGGAGAGAGAGAGAGGTGCCTGGGCATTGGGCAGCAATGTGAAGGAGGATGTTGCTGAATTTTAATGATGAAAGTTGCTGAAATTTGTTTAATGGGGGAAGAAGAAGATAGAAAGTTGCAGAATTTTTAATGGGAGGAAGAAGATGGAAAGTTGCAGAACTTTTAATGGGGTAGAAGAAGATGGAAAGTTGAAGAATTTTTAATGGGGAGGTTGCCAAATTTTTAATGGGAGAAGAAGAAGATGGAAAGTTGTAGATTTTTTGGTTATGGAGGGTAGTAAAAAAAAACGTCGGCTCGAGTCACTCTTCAATGGTCCCTTGCCTTTTCCTTTTATAGTGGTTCTCCACAAAAATCATGAGAGAGGGAGAGAGGGAGAGATGGGAGAGTGAGAGGAGAATATGGGTGGTTATGAGGAGGAGTTAGAGACGTTGGAGAAGAATATGGGGGAGTTGGAGAGTGCCCACGTTTTATTCTCTCTCTTTTTTTTAATTTAATTTTTAATTTTTTTATTTTTATTTTGGAGAAGGAGAGGTGGTGATCCCACGCTACTCGTACTGCTGTAATTTCTCGCTAACGAGTTGTGATTGGTTGAATTTGATTATTTTTTTAGTTGAATTTTGGATTCGTTGACATTTTGATTTAACTTTTATGTTTTAAATTAAATTTGAATTTGTGTTTGATTTTAAATTTTGGATTAAAATTGTTAGATTAAAATTTAATTTGAATTTGGATTGTAATATGTGTTATTGGTCGATTTGATTTTGTTTCGATTGGTTGATCATTCGATTTTAAATTTATTTTTATATTTTAATTGGTTGAGTGATTTTCAATTTGATTTTAATTTGAGTTTTAATTGTTTAATTTAAATTTAATTTTTAATTTAAATTTTGAACGGGTTGATTAATTTACGTTTTAATTTGAAACTTAAATTGATTTTAATTTTTAATTGGTCGGTTGATTGGATTTTGATTGGTCAAGTTTTGAGTTTTAATTTGATTTTAGATTGGGTTCGATTTTAAATTTTAAATTTATTGATAGAATTTGAGTTTAATTTTGATGGTTGATTACTTAAAATTTTTATTTTGGTTGATCGAATTTTTATTATTATTATTTTTAATTTGAAAAATATTTTTGATTGGATTTAATTGTTCGATTTTAATTTGAATTGTTTGATTTTAATTTTAATTGTTTAGATTTTTTAATTTGAATTGTTTAATTTTTAATTTGAATTTTATTTTTAGTTTAGATTGGATTTCGATTTACATTGTCCTAAGGATCGGGATCTCTAAATTGTAGAGTTGGATATTGAGGGGTATTTTGATATTTTGGCGATTTTTACAGATGTTTCTCGAACTTCTCTATTTTCATCGATTTGGGTCTTGTTAGACTCGAAATCATATTCTGAGTACAATGGAGGTATTTTCGAGATTTTTCGGAGGTCCGAGGTATATGAGGGTTATTTTCGTTATTTTGATGATTTTTTTACAAATTTTTATAAATTTCTCTATTTTCATCGATTTGGGTCCCGTTAGACTCGAAATCACCTTCTGAGTGTAATGGAGGTACTTTCGAGACTTTTCGGACATCCAAAATTTATGTAAGGTATTTTCATCATTTTTGTGATTTTTATAGCTTTTTAGGAATTTCAGCATGAGGCTTCTTTCAGTCACTGTGTGAGTATTTTTAAGTTCTAAAGTTATATTTTTCTAGCGTAGCGAGGTCTCTAAGTTATCGAATTGTATAATGAACCTATGCATATGTGCTTGCTAAGTCAGGTGTAAGATGTAACGATCCTAAGCATGCGTAAACTTCTATGTCGAGTTGTGACGAGTAGGGGGATGAAAATAAACTAGAAACATAAGGAATCAAGCAGTACTCACAAGCCTTCGAGTTCTTTTATATTCATCATTAGGAATCCATCAAAACCGGGTGACGAATTGTCGAATTAGGCAGATGAAAAAAAATGGGGTGTCTACACTAACTTAGTAAGATTTTAAGATTTAGTAAGGTTCGTTCACATTAGCAATCCAACACTAAAGCCCTCTAAATTTCATAGAAAAATTAAAATTCAATTTTTTTTTTTTTTTTCAAAAAACAATTTCTTTTGGGTTTGATCCAAAGGTTTTGAAAAAGGACGGCTACCAAACTTCCATCTAACAACATAAATTAAAATTCAATGGGGATGAATAACATTTTTTTTTCTTTTTCTTTTTCAAAGTTCATAAAATTTTGTCCTCGACAATCTTGAAGCACCAGATCATGTTTTTTGATGTCACAAGGTGAGCCCACAGACCCTTAGTAAGGGTGAAAATCCTTACTAACATGGTAAGGCTAATCTGACTCTTCTCATTTTAAGGGAAAAAATAGTTGTTTATTATTTTGATAAATATAGTGGTGTCAATGGGTTGGTTCCAGATTGGTTCTAAAGGAATCAGAACTATAGAATCATTAAAATTTTATCAATTTTGGTTCCTATTGATTACAGTTCTCAAATAGATCGATGGAACCAATATCTAAACAATAAAATAATTTCTCCTTAATTGGTTTCAATTCTAGGTTTTTATTGGTTTTGGTTCTCAATTGGTTTCGTTTCAAGAGATCCAACTTTAATCGATTCCAATAAAAAAGATTTAGAATTTAGGTTTTCGATTTCGATTTTAGCTCGGAATTCGGATGTGATCAAATGGGCACCCATTGACAACCTTGGATGAATATGCCGATGTTATTTGTAAAGAAGGTAACTTTTTTAGGGAAAAATACTTGATGAAATCCTCACCCACATCACTCCTTTAATAGCCCAAAATACCCTCTTTTTTTTCACAAATCAATATTTCTCCTTAAATAGATGAGATGCTCAATTCCTATTGCGATAAAAGTCAGATGATTCTTAACGACGATTAATATTTTATTAATGATTGAAAATTTAGTGTTAAATGTGAAGTTTGATGTTGCGTTTTGAAAAAGAAGAAGAAGATTTTTTATCAATTTATTTTTAAAAATATGCATCTTACCATATATTATTTGAACCGTAAATCAATAAAGATTTTGTTACTTAGTAAATTCAAGTGCGTGTATTTGTTGCTGTTTTAGGACTTTAAAGAGATGAATTTGTTACTTTTTAGATTTTAATGCAAGGAATTCTAGATTTTAATGTGAGGAATTTGTCGCTTTTGAATATTTTTTGATCAAGACGTCTGTTTTACCATTATTATATATGTTTTAGGGTCAAATATTAATGAAATACCCTAAAATAATAATAACAATAACAATAATCAAACAAAAATGTTGATCTAATGTTATGCCCTTTTAGAAGCGATGAATTCTCCCCCTTTTAATTGTATCATATTTGTTGCTTTAAGAACCCATACAATGTCCTTTCTAAAACGTGGCCGAATTTTTTATCTAGGATTTTGTTTGGCTTTTATTATATATATGTGAAATCGTCTCGACCCTTTTTCACTAAATAGTCAAGGGGGGTCCAAGTGGTAAATGAGGAATTTTTAGAGAAGCGGGAGTCGCCACCTAGTTTAGGTCTAGGAACCAAAGATAACTCTAAATGCATTTAGATCGGTCGACAGATAAGAGAAATGAGTAAGGGGTTAGGTTATTGGTTTCAGATGGTGTTAGGCACTGAACCTGTCTGATCGAGATAATCGGTCTTTACTATGATAAAAAAACTATCCTATGGTAAACATACAAAGAATAAAATCAAACTAAGGTCCAATCATCATCAATCTATATCATATTTGCTAAACAAATCTTACGGTTAAAATTGTCCCAATTATTATATGATTCCTCAAATTTTGCACAAAAAGGGAAACATTGAAAAATTCTTAATTTCATATCATTTTCTAAATTCACATAGCAATATTCTTAAAATGAAAATTCACACGTGCAAATATTTTTCAATTCAGATAAAATAGAAACTTAGAAATCTTTTCCAAATTAGGCAATTATGAATGTGAAAATTTTAAATTGACAATTATGAAATTTCTGAATTAGAAATATGAAATTTCCTAAAATTGAAATTTAAGAATATGTGATGAATCCCCAAATTAGAAATTTATGTATTTATTAAAATATAAAGTTTTAAAAAATATATAAAATTTTCGAATTAGAAAATCCTAAATTTCCATAAACATGAAATTCCTAAATAGGAAAATGTAAAAATTTCTAAATTGAAAAATTACTAAAATACGGAATCTCTAAATTAGAAATTTATGAATATATGTTTTCCCAAAATAGAAAATTATTAAATTTCTATATTAGAAATTTCTAAATACGAATCTTCCACAACAGAAAATATGAATCCGAAAAATTTAAAATAGAAAATAGAAAATATGAGCATGGAATTTCCAAAATAGAATATTACAAATGTGAATAGAAAATTCTATAAACATGTGCAATTTATGAATTTCTGAATTATCAAATCAAGACCATAATGTAATATTAGTAATTTAATTTCTTAGAGGGTATTTTGGATATTTTAAATAAAAGAATAAATTCATCATTAATTCATCGTTAGTCAGCTACGTTGACTTTTGTTAAGATTATACCTAATCTGGCATTTTACAGATAGTAATCCTAATAATACAAATGTTGCAGGGAGGTATTATTAAAATTAACTATTTAGTACTCTAATTCTAATATTACTGGGGAACCATTGGACTAAAATTCTCTTTTATTCCATTTTATTTTACTAGTCCTTTTAATAAATCAGATGGAGGCACAAACGATCCATTGCTAACTACTAACTAGGCCTCAAAGGTTTGCTCAAATTATAATTTCGACATTACCAAAAATTATAACACTCATTCAAATGTATTCTCATTTCAGTAGTTCTTTACAATTATGATTAGGCTCATATAAAATCTTAAATCTGCAAAATAGAATCTAGCTCAAAAAATAATATATATATATATATATATATATATATATATATATATATATATATAATTAATAAGTGCAAACTAATCCTTACCCAAAGACATCTATCTATCTATTTATAAAGAGAGGATTAAGAGAAAGTGATATTCTACACAAACCCGTCAACAATGAATGCATGAATGTATTATAGTAGAATAATGATAAATTGACTCCCTCTCTAACAAACTTCCCACGAGGCTCTGCATAGAACTCTAGATTTTTTTTTCCCGGGATACACATCTACACATATTTATGCGGATGTGCAATGGCGTATCCCAATGAATATCTATGTTCTGTGCACAGCCATATGGGGAGAGTTTGTTAGAGGGGGAGTTAGAAAATTACAACTCATTACCATATGTAGTAGGTGAGTTTTTTTTTTTTTTTTGAGTCGTGACAACATGACCGCCCCTACGCTCCCATCACAGAACCGTAGATTGTTTTCCTTGGGATACACAAGAAAAAGATTTATGGTTACTCTTATCCCGAGGAAAATGATCTACGATTCTGTGATGGGGGAGTGTGTCAGACGGGGCGTTAGAAAATCATTACACTTTTTTTTGTTTTTGTTGTTGGTTGTTGCTGTAGGTAAGCCTGTCTTTAATGAGTTGCTCAGTAACTTATTTGGAAATAAGTTACTGAACATCTACAATTAATAAGTGCAAATTAATCCTTACCCAAAGACATCTATCTATTTATAAAGAGAGGATTAAGAGAAAGTGATAATCTATGCTCTCAACACTCTAAATTTTGACATCCCACCGAATTACAGTAGAGAAGAGTGGTACATCCCCATACAATTTTTTGAAAGGCAGACGAGATCAAACGGGTTTTGGCCAACAAATATATTCAAGTCAAATGTGGCATAAAGCCATAGTTGCAGGTATGTTTAATTTCATATTTTTATGATGCTAAACATGATTAGTGGATCAACAGACTAAGAATGGTATATGATCGATAAACTCTACCTTTGGTCATACTAGATTTTTTTTTTATCTATCAGATGGTGAGCCAAGTAACCGAACATTTTCCCCAATTGATGGGTTCACTATGTGAAAACTGAAAATTTTGACACGAGAATTTGACAGGCCAAAGCCCACAAATTTTAGAAACTGAATTTTGACAGCCCACGGCTGTTGAAATTTTTGTTGTTCCCCAATTTGACGGCTTAGAGCCATCAAATTTCTGCCATCCTCCATTAATATGACGGTTTCGGTCTGTTGAACAAAAATATTTGACAATGAAAATATTGACACCTTGGTCTGTCGAGTTTTAGGAAATTCGACGGCCTTGGGCTATCAAATATAGGTTTTTTTTTTTCACATTGTGGTTCTAGCTAGTAGTTATATCAAGAATCAATAGAATTTAATTCCTCTTTATCCTCCTTAAATTTCTAATGTGAGGTCTTTTTATTTAGAGCAGTGATTTTCTGACTCGCCCACGTGGCATACTCAAATACTCCCCTAATGTAGCATGTGTTAGAAAAATAGATCCTTTTTCCTCAAGACACACAACTAGTACATGTCACGCTAGGAAAGTATTTTGAGTATGCCATTTGGGGGAGTCAGATTATCAGGACTCTTTTATTTATTTAATTTTTTCTCGTGCAGTATTATTATTATTGTTTTGATTGATAAACTGTGGTTGAGGGCATTACGTGAAAACTAGAAAATTCAACAGAAAAAATTGACAGGCCAAGGCCCACAAATTTTAGTAGTTGAATTTTGATGGTCTAGGACCGTCGAAATTCTAGATATTCACAGATTTGACGGCTTAGAGCCGTCAAATTTCTCCCATCCTACATTAATTTAACAGTTTTGGCCTGTCGAAAAAAAAATTTGACAATGAAAAATTCGATGCCAATTCGACCCCTTTGTTTGTCAAATTTTATGAAATTTAACGGCCCTCAAATTTGAGCTTTTTTCACATTGTGCCTCCCCAAAAAGTACACTACTAGCAAGAGTAGTTACAAGTAAGATCTTCCTCTGAAAAATGCTTAAGCTCTTGAGGGATAAGATTTTCATCCTCAATTACATGAAATTGAGGTTGTCACTCCACGATGGTTCAAACTCATTTTGAATGCATTTAATCGAATAAAGAGAATCCGATGAGATTAGTGGTTGAGGAATATCACGATATCTAGCAAATTTCAACGACTCATAAAAAGCATTGGGCTCTATTAGGGTGATGCCCTCTTCCAACAAGTTACTCCATCCCCCATACATGAACTTTCTTGTGTTATCTCTACCAATAAAACGGAACTCAACACCATGTGATTCTTGGGACCCATCCGTATTTATTTGAACAATGTTTTCATCAGGGGTTTCCCAGAAGAAATGATTTAACCTTGATTTTACAATTGAAAATCCACAATTCCAGTTGTTTAGAATAGAGAGGTTACCTTGGGTGAGTCATTATCAACGACTATATCATGAAACGCCCCTTGCAATGCTTCTTTCTTTCTTCTCTTCTCGATCAATGGCACAAGGTATGATCGGAACTTCGATGTTTAGATTTAATGGTTTAATTTGATTACTCTAAAAATATAATTATATTTACATTTACCACTTTTTTATTTATTTATTTTTGCTTTTGATCACCTCGAAATAGCTATGCATAGCACATGCAACGTACACAAATAATAATGCTTTCGGAAAATGATTGTCGAGCCGTTTTTTTAAAAGGAAACTAAATGCTGGAGTGATATTAAAATTCGCATGCTTTTCATTGCGATGAAAAGCATCTATGGTCCCGTTTACACATCCACGTACCCCAAAAATGTGTGAAATGATGTGAATTTTAAGGTTACTCTAGGATTACTCTTTTTAAAAATATACACAAAAATGTCTCCGAATAAAAATTATGGATCGATTAGGACATACTTAATTAAACATTAGTCCACCAAGGATATTTTGAAGCATTTAATTATTTATAAAATAGCTAAACTACACTTCAAATTTATGGAAGAAACCTTCATTTATTGCATGGGTAACTCCATGTTTTGAAAACCTTTAGGTTTAAAAATAGCTGACATGATCCTTGACCTTGGTCTTTTCTAATAGATTAATGTTTTGCATGTTATTTTTTTCTTTGGCAGTGTTAATTAGCCTCGGCATTCTTCTTTGTATCACCCCCCATCCCATAATTATGCTGCACCTCATAGCACTCGCGTTCACATTTTTCATTGTATTTCGATTTGCAAACCATGGGAAACATCAACCACTCCCACTCCCTCCTGGTCCAATCACCTGGCCCATCATAGGGAATCTTCCAGAATTGTTTAGAAACAAGCCGAGGTTCCGATGGATACATGGGCTCATGAAGGATATGAATACTAGTATTGCATGTATACGTCTTGGCAATGTACACATAATTCCAGTGACTAGTCCTGAGATTGCTAGGGAATTCTTGAAGAAACAAGATGCAATATTTGCATCAAGGCCTATCACCATGGCTACTGAGTACGCGAGTCATGGCTTTATGTCAACTGCTATTGTACCATGGGGAGATCAATGGAAGAAGATGAGAAGAGTGTTGGCGTCTGAGGTGCTCAGTCCATCTAGAATCCAATGGCTACAACACAAAAGATTAGAGGAAGCCGACAACCTTGTTCGATACATTTATAGCCAATGCAACAAAACTATGGCTGATGGTGGTGATGCAATTGTGGGCATGAGGAGTGTTGCATGGCAATATAGTGGGAATGTGATAAGAAAGATGATGTTCAACAATAGATACTTGGGAGAGGGAAGGAGCGATGGAGGGCCTGGTGTGGAAGAAGAAGAGTATGTCGATGCAGTGTTCACTGTTCTATCTCTCATTAACGCCTTTTGCGTATCTGATTACATGCCTTGCTTGAGATGGTTTGATTTTGACGGTCATGAGAAGATCATGAAGAAGGCAATCGGGACTGTGAACAAGTATCACAATCCAATAATTGATGACCGAATACAACGGTGGAGAGGTGGAAAAGATGAGTGTTGTTTCAAGAAAGAGCCCGAAGATATTCTTGATGTCCTCATTTGTATTAAGGACTCTAGTGGAAAACCATTGCTATCGACGGAAGAGATCAAAGCACAGTCGGCGGTAAGATTTTTATAACTTTTTACTCCCACTTATAAGGCTCATATGGTTAATATTTTAGACAATTCAATAGTAAAATTAATTACATGCCCATGCAATAAAGATCATCCTAATGAATATGTCTATATGTATATGTATAGCATTATATGCATTGAAAAGGCCAAATAGATATTTATTGTTGACAACAAAAATTTGAAGATAAAAAATGTTCCAATTTTAACATTTAACATTATTATTATTTTTTGAAAACTAATAAAATTACAATCGCAGAACCCTATTCTACAAAATCACCTTAGTTAATGTAGTTAATATTTCAAACTATAAAGAGACTCTTACAATACATTAAATGATAGAATATGACATAAAATAAGGCTATTAGTTTAAATTTTTTAAATTAATAGTTTAAAGTACTTACAATTTTTTTTTAAAATTATGTCTAAATCATAATTTTTATAATAAACATCCATTTTCACATGCCACCTACTAGTATGTATAAAGCGAGATCTTATTATCATGCAGGAATTGATTTTTGCATCGATAGATAATCCATCAAATGCAATTGAATGGGCATTAGCAGAGATGATCAATCAACCAGAAATTATTCGGAAAGCTGTTGATGAAATTGATGAGGTGGTTGGAAAAGAGAGACTTGTCCAAGAATCGGATTTTTCCCAACTTAATTATGTTAAGGCATGTGCAAGAGAAGCATTTCGGCTCCACCCTATTGCACCATTTAACCTTCCGCACGTATCCATGGAAGAAACTACAGTTGCTGGCTATCACATCCCAAAGGGTAGTCACGTGTTGTTGAGTAGAACCGGGCTAGGAAGGAACCCTAACGTTTGGGATGAGCCACTCAAGTTCAACCCAGATCGACATTTGAATAATGGGTCAACTCAAGTTGAACTTACAGAATCAGAATTGCGTTTCATCTCATTTAGTACGGGTCGACGTGGTTGCATGGGGACTCGACTAGGGTCTTTAATGACTATTATGCCATTGGCTAGGCTTCTTCAAGGGTTCGATTGGATTTTGCCACCTGGTGATGAATCGTGCATCGATCTCACCGAGTCAACTCATGATCTATCACTGGCCAAGCCGCTGCATGTATATGCTAAGCCGCGCTTGTCCCCACATCTATACCCAACATCCAAATAGTAGTGTGGTCCAGTGCCTTCTAAATTGAGAATTATAAAAGATTTATTAGAGTATTTAATGTGTTCCTTTGTAACAATGTGTATCTGGATACACCATATCATGTTTAGGAACATTGTAATAAGGTGCATGTTGATACACCAAATCATCTTGATGACGTTAAAGGTCAAGCTTGGGTAAGGTTAGATCAGGTTGTTTAGAGTTTAATTTTAATTAGGATTTTCCTATTATAAACCTTATGAGGGTTCTTCTAAGCAAGTTAAATTAATCCAACCTTAATAAAGGGAAATTTTTTATTAAATATACACATAATTTTGCATATAAGGGTTTGTGGAAAATTTTCTATAATCCATTCTACCATTATGAATAATTTTTTAGTCTTAAAATTCCAAAAGCCATATCATATGAAAGATCACACCGAAAAGTAAAAAGAAATTAAAAAAATGGTGATAAATTGCCAAAAAATTAGGGGAATTTTATGGCTTGTACTTTTTTTGTTTTTTTGTTTTTTTTTCTTGTGCTAGCACCCGAGAATAAATTAAATTAAAAAGAGAAAACAACGACCTTCGGCCATTACAACTTTCCGCGTACTTTTCATTATTTGATGTTAACTCTTTGGGTTGGAAAAACATTTGAAGTAGGAAATTTATTCCAAGATTCCCATTTATAGCTTGGCTAGCTATGCAAAGGAAACTCTCTACAATCGAAAATATAACAACGGAGGATTAAGTGGGTGTTGCATTGCCAATTGTATTTCATGAACCAAGAAACGAATGACCATTTGTTTTTTGGTTGTCACTTTAGAAGATGGACGAGGAACCAACGCTTGCGGAGGTTCAGAATACTAAGAGAGCGGTCAGGGTCAGTTGTTGAAAAGCCTATGGTGATTGAGAGCATTTAAAGGCCGACCAAACACATCCCGCAGATGTTGTTTACATCATTTTGCGCTGTGATTTATTTCTGTTGGAAAGAGAGGATTTGAGTAGATCCTATCACCAAAGGATGTAGTGCTGAAGCAAGTGGAAGAGGTCATTACAAATCGATCAGTTCGATGGTACCATTATTGATGATGATACATCAATCAGCAAGTAGTGCCCAGATTCTTCAGAAAAGCCTGCTGTTTTTCCATTGTACAAATAAATCCTCCAGTTAAACATCTATTTTGGAAAGCGCCTGAAGTGAATGTGGTGAAGATAAACACGGATGGTTCAACGTCTTAGACTGGGGCTGGTTTTGGTTTTATGGGGAGGGATAGTTGTGGTGCTACTCTCTTTGCAGGATGGAGTAACTCTATGCAAGATGACATTATCATGACTGAATTACAAGCAATAGTTGAGGTATGAAATACGCGAGAATGAGAAATTTTCTAAACATCCTTCTTTTGTTGGATTCACTCTATTCAATTAAAAAAATTATGAAGGAGATAAAACTGGCGTGAAAATATCTAGAGATCATTTTGGAGATTACCATCCTACGTGATTCTTTTGAAACATGTAGCTTCAAATCTATTACACCAAATTTTTCATAACACAAACTCTCTTTCTCTCTTTCACTCTCAAGCTTGCAAGGAATTATCTGAATTATCTAATACCATAGGGTCTAAGCTGTAGAAACATTGTGATTTCTCTAGTAGCATTGACGTGATCAACGAGTGATTTGGTCTCTACAATCTCTGATGATAGGTGAAAACGTGAAACTACTCCAGTTCGAATCTTCTTCAATACATCAAAAGTATGCATTCTAATCCTACAATCGTCGTTAAAAACCTTGTCTCAAAAATTGGGGTTGGGCAAACAAATCATGCTCTTCCCTTGAATTTTGTCTAAGGTCATGTCTTCTATTTATGCAAATGTGTTCACATCCATTTTTACAATCACGTTCCTTTTGGTCTTCTTCTCGCTCTTTTAAATCTTGTCTAAAAAATTGGGGTTGGGTGAAAAATCATGCTGCTTCCTTCAATTCTGTCTAAACTCATGTCTTCAATTCATGAAAATGTGTTCATATTCATTCTTACCTCCTTAATTTTGCGTCATTTCGGGTCTTCTTCTCACTCTGTTAAAACCTTTTGTAAGATATCTTTACTATTATAATTAGAGTAGGAGAGTAAGAGTGGTTCAACACCAAAATTTGGAAGACCAAAAATGCTCCCTTATTTTTATCATGGCTATTTTCATAAAAAAAATAAAATAGATTACAATCAAATGGTTGAATCACATAATTTAGTTTATAGTTTCCTAAAATTAGAGAAATATTCTTTTATTATGTTACTTTCAAAATTATCTTTGTTAATATTTTTAAATTACAAAAGGCCCTTACAACATAAAATTACAATCCCAATTCCCAACCCTATATCAACGTTAGTTAATTTTTAAAATTATAAAAATTCATTTATTATTTCATGTTCAAAATCACTTCAGTTAACATTTTAAATTAAAAAAGGTCCTTATGGAATTTGATTATCTATTTGAAATATCTAAAACAATTTTAAAAGTATTTATAAAAACTTTTAATCAGACACAAATCCTAAATACATGTGCCTTTGCACATGCCACCTACAAGTAAATTAGCTTACAAAAACATCTCCTTTGATAATCCTACAAAATATGTTTTAACAAGAAAACCTAGGTTTAGAAGGTTGTTTTAATGGGTTCCAAGGAATTACGAAACAATCTCTGTAAGATATGATGTAATATAATAATGTATAAATTAGTAATCCATATCATCTTTGTTAAGATAAAATTTTATTAGACTAACGTAGAAAATTGTGTTTGAGACGATAACAATTAAAATAAATTACAAATCAAAATAGATAGAGCATGACCAATGATTCACGTGGTTTAGCAAGATAGCCTACGTCCACGGGTGATGATGATGAGATCCTTCCGTTGTCTCCATGAAAGCCATCTTTGCGCCTCAAATGTCATTTGAGGTTAGAAAAGAAATGATGAGCCTAATTTTCTTGATCAAGCCCATTACCCATATAGAATTCTAAACTGACTTCTCTTGCAAGCCCATTTAAGAAGCCTATGTTCATTAGCTCAATCACCGTAACACAATCCATTTATTAATCATATACCCATTCAATAAGTCCAAAGCAGTTTCACATGGCTCAAATTGGGTGTCATATCATTGAGCCTACATTCACCTGATCACTAGATCAAAAGCCTAATTCACTCCCTATCCTTGTTTGTGTAAGAGGAATAAAATAACCAACATTGGTTATACATGGGTCAGATAGAAGCCAAGGGTACTCATTGGCCCGAAGAGACTTTGAATCCATTCATGACAAAGATCACATTTATAGGGACATTCTCATTTGAAAAACATTTCCCTACTTTCAAGGTTGGCTTTAACTGGAACTTGACTACGAGATTGACGGAATGGATTACACTTGAAAAATACGGACTCTAATGTATGACAGATAGAAGAACTGTCATTCCCTTAAATTTAAGACTCTTAAGATTATCATATGTGAAATAAGGGATTGATCATTTTCTTTCGAATTTCTTTTAAAAAATGCTTGAGCTGGACTTTAAAAAATCTTGATAAATATTAGAATAGAAGATCTTTCTCTTCAAAGTAGTTGATGATTATACATTTTCCATCAGTGAACACTTGAACAAGTAAACATACTATTTACAATGTTCAAGATGACTTTTGATTTTTTCGACTTCAACATTATCTTCATCGGATGTGAGCTCTTGGCTGAAGAACGAATGTTGTGACTTGAATGGTTCTGCATTTTCTAATTTCTACACAAGCTTCATTCTGAATTTTTTTTTTGATAGGACCTTTCCTCCCATTTGATGATGCCATAATTTTTGCTTAAGTTGCTTTTCCAGGTTTTCAACCTAGCGAGTTTTTCTTTTCTTTTTCTGATGATGCCTTGAGTTTTGCCTAGGTCATTTTTTCAGGTTTTCAACCTAGTAGGCCTTCTTTTGTATTTATGGTTATGCCCTAAATTTTGTCAAAGTCGTCTTTTTAGGTTTTCGACTTAGTGGGCTTCCTTTCTTCTTGATGATCTTGAATAACCAACTCGACAACTTCTTGGTTCCCTGTACCTTAACCGAGTCAATTAACATTCAGGAGGACTTAATAGGTGGGTTTAGGATACGGTTTAGAAATAAAAGATATAAGGCTCAAGTTTCCAAAATGCCCCTAATTTGATATTCTTCTTTTTCTGTCAATTATTTTGATTTTTTTCTAAATGCCCCTAATTTGACATTCTTTTCTTTTGATCAATTCTTTTGATTATTTTTTCTAATGCCCCTAGTTTATCATTCTTTTCTTTTGAACTTTTAAATAAGGGATTTTCCTTTTGGATGACACTTTTCTTAAGAGAATAATTTTTTTGCATAACCGGGCCTGAAGTAACTTCTCATGTTACCAACGTACCCCAAATATTTCTTTTTCTTTGGGGAACATGTCAAAACGTAGTTCATACTAGATATCCCTCTCGAGGTTGGTTTGTGTGGTTTAGAAAAAAAATGCTATTGATTTTTTTTTAAAGGCTGCGAGGGGTTAAAGAAAGTTATCTTTTTTTTTTTTTTGTAATACAGGAAAATGGTTCGACCAAAGGAGGCCCCCTTTGGTGAATTGCTACTTGACTTGGTCAAGGTTTGAGGAATTCGATGTCTTGATTTTTTTGTCGAGTAAGGCCTTCTTTTGAGAAGTAGTAATTTTCAGTCTTCTTCTAGAGAACTGAGTGTGATTGAGTTTTTTTTATCTGACATTGACTCGTTCAACCCTTTTCAAACTTTGAAAAAAATCTAGCATCTTTGTCGATGGTTTCAACTAGATTATTCTTGATCGACTTAGTTTGTGAAGACTGAGCGGCTGAGCTTGAGGATGGTGCGAAAAGAGGTGTTGGCCACTTGTAAGTAATTGACACTTGGTTTGAAAATATTTGGATTTTGACTCAAACGAGTTACCAAAAAGTCCAGAAGAGTAGGCATCCTCGACTTGATTTCCAACCTCAAGGAGGGATTGAAAAGTGTAAAGGTACAGAGGCATCAAGTACTTGGCATAATTTGGAGTAAGATTCCTGAGAATGATCTTAACTTGTTCCTTATCTTGAGGTCGTTCCCACAATTGAGCGTTTAGCTCTCTATCGAGTAATGACTCAGTGAAAGTTTCCCCGGACTTCTGTTTAGTTGTTTCTAGGTCTCTTCTTTTGAGCTCAATAACCGTTGTTGCATGAATACCGACTAATAAACTCCTTCATCAATTCATGCCATGTTCTTACCCGAGATAAATCCAATGACATTAGCCAGCGTAGGGCAGGACCTGTAAAGGTTCTTTGAAAAAGTTGTGCCATCTGTTCTTCACTTAAACCCTGAGATTGCATGATGCCTACATATACTTTCAAGTGAGTCCTAGGGCATGTCTGGCATTGTGACCTTCTCTAGTAAACGAACCGTGGGAAATAACGTCATTGCTCTTAATCCAAGAGTAAGATCATCGGGGGTCTTTGATATTCTTCAAAGTAGTTTCAACCTGAGTTATTCGATGAGCTAAGACATGGTCGACATGTAATTGATCATCTCTTTCTCTCAAGCTTGCAAGGTATTATCTGAATTATATTAATACCATAGAGTCTTAGCTGTTGAAGACATTGTGATTTCTCTAGTAGCATTGATCACGAGTGATTCGGTCTTTACAATCTCCGATGATAGGTGAAACATGAAACTACTCTAGTGCGAATCTTCTTCAATACATCAAAAGTATGCATCTAATCCTACAATCGTCGTTAAAAACGTTGTCTCAAAAATTGGGGTTGGGCAAATAAATCATGCTCCTCCCTTGAATTTTGTCTAAGGTCATGTCTTCTATTTATGCAAATGTGTTCATATCCATTTTTTCAATCATGTTCTTTTTGGTATTTTCGCCACTCTCATCCTTCATTACTTTGACAAGTACGACCCATCGAAAAAAAAATGATAATGAAAAATTCAATGCCAATTCGACCTTTTATGAGTTTTTCATATTGTGAGTTGGAGAGAAGAAGAAGAGTTCAATCCAAATATAAAAAAAATGTTGCAGCAATTTACAGCAACAGAGAAGAAGACTGCAACTCAAAAAACGAAGGAGTTCGACCTGTTGGAGAACAAGACGTCAAGAATCTGCTGCTGTTGGAGGAGACATGGAGAGGGAACCTTTATAGTGAAATGTTCTCCTTTAATAGAATTCAAGTTTCTGTTTTCGATTTCCTTTATTCTTTTTTCCTTCTTTTGTATGTTTTTTCTCTTTTGAATTTCCTCTCTTTCTTTCTTAAGAGAATGGGAGTAGCGATTTCATGCTACTCACCTCGTTGGTAGTCTCTTGTTGACGAGTTGTGATTGGTCAATTTAATTTCGATTCCATTGGTTGATAATAATTATTTTTATTATTTCAATTTTGATTGGATTTTGCCGACATTAAATTTGATGTTTAAATTTAACTTACAATTTGATTTTGAATTTTAATTGTCCAATTTAATTTCATTTTGGTTTGGTTGATTAAGTTCAAATTTGAGTTTTGAATTTGTTGCTTTAATTTAGTTAGGTTTCGATGGAATTTGAATTTGAATTTATTGGTTGATTGATTTTTTATTTTTTTTGATTTTTCATTTTAATTGATTAAAATAATTTAATTTGATTTTGATTAAATTCGATTGCTTGATTAAGTTTTAATTATTGCTTGATTTTTAATTTTAATTGTTTAATTCTTAATTTGAATTTTATTTTCACTAGGTTGGATTTTTAATTGGATTTCAATTTGATTTCTTACTATGTTTTCCTAAGGATCGGGGTCTTTAAATTTGAATGTTGAGGGAAATTTCGGTCTCATTTTATGATTTTTTCTAAATTTCTCCATTTTCGTCAATTTAGGTCCCATTAGACTCAAAATCATATTCTAAGTGCAATGGAGGTACTTTCAAGATTTTTTAGATATCCAAAATTTGTGAGGGGTATTTTCGTCATTTTGTCAATTTTTACAAATTTTTATAAATTTTAACGTGAGGTTCTTTCAGTCCTAACGAGATTATTTTCAAGTTATCGAATCGTGTAGTGAACCTAAGGCATACGTACTTTCTAACTCGAGTGTAAGGTGTAGCGATCCTAAACGTGGAGAAATTTCTATGCCGAGTTGTATTGAATAGGGGGGCTGAAAGGACTAGAAACAAAAGGAATCAGGGATAGTACTCACAAGCCTTCGAGTTCTTATAGACATTAGTCTTATTTACATCGGATTTTAAATCAATGTCTAAGATTTTTTTTTTTGTTATATAAATGCAGATTTGGAACGGTTTTAAGCAGTTCCAAAATCTAAGTTTTGGAACGGTTTTTAACACTTCCAAATCCTGAGATCTAGATTGGTTACCAATCGTTTAAATTCATTAATGACACTTTGATTAAAGACGATCTGTGAACCGTTTCATACTAGCTTAGAAACGGTTATAAACCATTTCTAATTTCCATATTTGTTGTAGTGTTCACTCTAAAAAATATAGCATGAATCTCAAAAATAAATCCCAACAATTGTATTTACTATGAGTGTTGATATTCTAACTAGAAAGTCTTCACTCCGTCAATACTCCGCTGACATGTTCGAACATGGAACCATAGATTTGTTTCTATAGGATATAAAATTGTACATCTTCTATGGGGATTTGTATTTTTTTGTATCCCGAGGAAAAAGATCTATGGTTCCATATCCGTAACACTTCAGTCGAGAATTGATCGAATGAAGACTTTCTAGTTTGAAAAATAATAATTCATTTTATAGATTTATTTTAGATAAATCTCTCTCGAAAATTATTTTTAATCTATTACATAAACTTGCATTGGATTAGAAGTAAAAATACTTTGGATTAACGTTTTCTCTGTGATTCGACCTTTATTTGCCAAGATTTTTTTTGTTCTTATTTTCTCATCATCTACAGCTCAAACAAGATTATAAAGGGAAAAATCTAATTGCATCACATAAGAATTAAAGAGGGTGGAAAAGATATATTTAAGACAGAGAACAAATGTTGATGCCTAAAAAAGAACTTCACACATTCCATTTGCACTCCAACCAAGATTCGATTCTAATGAACTTGAAAGATGAAAGATATTCATGTTTAGTTTAAAATTTTAATGTTGATAATTGCTTCAATCTAGGGTTGCACAAAAAACCGTTACTCGTTACTTGCACGAAACCTAACCTGAAAAACATACCCGTACTTGACCCATATCCATAAAATACCCAAATCGAACGTAACTTCGTTCATTCATTCAGTAACGACTTCCCTTCCCTGGAACCGGTTCAAACCTGTAATTGACCTAGATATTACCCGCTACCCAAGTATTAATACAAATGCATTTGAGATTTTTTTCAATATATTGTTAGGTTTTTTTTTTAGTTTTAAAATTTTTTAACTTATAAACATTTTTAAATGTTTTTTATAATTTTACATTCTATTTTTGTGTAACACACCCCATTTTTGAATGTACCTAATTCGACAATTCGTCATCCAGTTGCCGTGAATTTAATGATACAAGTAAAGAACTCAAAGGCTTATGAGTATTGTCTCCCAATTTTCTTATTTTCAGTCCTTTCACACCCTTACTTACTACGACTAGACATAGAAAATTTACGCACACCTAGGATGGTCATACCTTACACCTAGGAAAAATTTAGCAAGCACGTAAACTTAGGTTCGCTATACAGTTCGATAACTTAGAACCTTGCCAACTAGCGGAAAATACAACCTTGAAACTTAGAAATAATCATGTTGG